>NC_031498.1:16131582-16200586 GCF_000237925.1 Schistosoma mansoni | reverse complement strand
AGAAATGTCATTATAATCAATATTGTAAATAATAATAATAATATGTAATTTATCAAAAGAAACTCTATTCATTACTTCATTATTTCAATGAGTAGTATATATAAACGTATACAATAAGGAAAATAAAAAGGTTATGAGAACATATGGAATGATGACATAAGAGTCAACAATATTATTGACTAATATGTATGTATACATTCATAATTTAAACAACTTTTACACTTGAATAATTATCTTAGTAAAACTATTTAGTTGATATCTATGAGATATATTCACTTAGTGAATAAATCATTTATACTTAATGATTCATGATAGCTGATAACAGTTATAAGCAATAAGAAATATATACAGAATACTTATATACTACTGAAAAGAGAAAGAAAACATACACACACACAATGTAGGTGAATAAGAGTATTGTTAAAAGAAAGAAAAGATAGCTAGCTATGAAAGACATACAATAAAATGATTTGTTTATTTGTTATGAATAACAGGTAGGTTTAAAGAAAAGAAAACTGTTTTCGAATCAATGTAAATGTATATTTATAGAATTTTATTCTATTCAATAGTCGATTATGAAATCATATTATAATTCATAATGAAGATCTTTGATGATATACATAAAAATGCCCTGGTACGGCCGAGAGTGGGGAGGGAACACCCTCCTTCTCGAAATGCTCTCACATGGCCACGCGTATATAGCCTCTGACAGGGAAGTCCTACTCACTGCCTTCTCGCGGCGGAGATGTTCTTTACGAAATTGAGAGGACGAAAAGTGAATGTCCGACACTTTAACCGGGTTGGTGGAAACGGAGGATCCACCTAGGGGAGTTGGAAAACCCTGATTCCAAACCAATAGTCAAATTGGCTCCAGTACCCTGAGGGAACAAATGGCATATGAACCAGTCGTTGGTCACCGGATGCCATAGGACTGCATCTCTTCACGATGCTCCACTGCCTTGTGGATCAGATCTTTAGGTCAAAGGCTCCGGGTGTGGTACCCTAAGAAATCTACCTGATTCGGTTTGGGCACCTGGGCAGTATCACAGCCCTCAGACAAATCAAATGAGATTTGTGTGGCGCATATGTATCTGGTGCCTTTTTGTACCAATGTTTATGTGTTCAACTAAATAAATACATGAATCTATGAAGCCTAGATAAATTACTTACTAAATTTTTTGATATTATAGTACTTATACAATAGTTATTGTTCAGTTAGGTTATTCATAAATAAACCTTTAACCTACTTTGTTATTATCTAAATGGTTTTCCGATTTTTGGTTTCTCCCAAGTATAATTTGAAGAGATTGAGAATAAAGTTAGAAATTATGACTTGAACCAAGTCGATAGGAAGACCGTAATAAACTAGAAAAAAGCATTTTTTAAAAAAAAATACTACACTTATAATGTCAAACTTAGTCAGTGCTACAAATTACAGTCGCATGTGCATACCAATGAGAAGTAGTAAATGATTACTAAACATCTATGCAATACTTCTTGATTTTTCTCTTGTTCACCACCAGCTGCTGAAAGTGTGTCTTGAAAATTGTTCCTGATTATGTAAGAAGTTGTCTGAAATCCATCACATGATCTTTTACAGTTACTTTTTATTATGAACTAATGTATACAACTTGTATGTCATTGAATGACAGAGAATACTTAACAGTCAATAAGATGGAATTCATTCTATCACACATACAACAATGTTTCATTAATAGTAATTTCAGATGCTACAAAACAGCAGTCAAATAGTCGATAGCGTACAAATGTTTATATGGACAGAAAAAAACATTCTATAAATGTTTGTACATGATTCAAAAATACAGAAGTACCAATTAATCGACTAACATGACTTTATGAATATAAGAAAGACACTTATAATTGTATTGCTTCATAAATTGGTTGTTATTATTATTGTCCTCTTATTTAGGTCATTCCGGTGTGAATCAGTTGGGTGGAATGTTTGTAAATGGTCGACCTCTGCCTGATACAACACGTCAACGGATCATTGAGTTAGCTCATTCAGGAGCCCGTCCATGTGATATATCACGTATTCTACAAGTGTCCAATGGTTGCGTCTCAAAAATATTATGTCGTTATTATGAAACTGGTTCAATTAGACCAAAAGCGATTGGTGGAAGTAAGCCAAGAGTTGCTACAAATGCAGTTGTTACCAAAATTGATATTTATAAACGTGAATGTCCATCAATATTTGCTTGGGAAATACGTGATCGATTATTACAAGAAGGGGTATGCACACCGGATAATATACCTAGTGTGAGTTTAGATTTTTATGATGTATGTTGATAGATTGACTTTTTTGACTCATTATTAAATGTTATATATATTTTAACTTTAAAAGCCTTATTAATCAAATTACAACAAAATCTTTCAACAGGGTTGTCCCATCTTCGACCTTTAATCTCTCATAGAACCTATAGTTTCTTGTCAGTTTGATAATTCGCTTATTTACCATTAGTCTGTTTTACCCATGACAACAAAAAAAACACTCCATGATTTCTTCGTATAATACTCATACACTTTAACATACAAAACTTGTTCATCAATCTAATTATCTCAGAAACAGAATTACACAGTTTTTGAAAACGAAGTAGTTAGAAACAAAATTTCCTTCCGCTGATATATTTGTTTTGATTTTAATTGAGCACAAGAACAAGAGACTTAACGTAGTAGCTGATACTTTGTATATCTTCAAAAGTACACGTAGCTTCAGATAGTTATGTAAACCTCTCACTAATATTTAATTAATAACATTAAATGCTAATTTCTCTTAAATTAGTCGATTGTTCAAGGAAAACTCTATCTCAGAACTGAATGAACCTAGAATTAATTTCTTTTTATATACAGTTGGCTTCCTTTCTAGGAAAGGCAGTTTCTTTTTTCATAAGTTTAGTTAAACTTTTTCGATATTGTAGATAAATTCACTTGTTCCTATGGGGAAATAGAAATAGATCATGAAATACAAATAACAACCACTTAATTTCCTTTGATAAGGTAATGGTTAAAGATAGTTGATAGGAAACCCAGGTTTCAAACTATTTGGCACTCGTCAGTAAGATGTACCTGCAATATTGAGGGGACTGATGCTCCCTGGCTAATTTGATCTCATATCACCCAGCTTCACAGTTAAAGACGTTGCTATCGAGCTCTCTGGGCTGTCGCCAGGAATTCAAGTCCAGAATTTCCTGTTGACTACTTCCAAAAATTACATTGCATCTCAACATAGTGCACAAGATGTAGGGTCACTTACACTAGTGGCCACGTTGTAACTTAATTGACAGGACTCAATCAACACTAAGAAGGATATGACATGTATGACATTAGTCACTACTCAGTGATCAATCGATTGTAATATTTTTGTATGGATTTGCATTTTCCTGTTGTTAAGGCCTGTAACCGATCAGGCCCTGTTGCATATGTGCATATTGGGCGTGTGTCTTTAAGTTACAATTTTTTCAAAGTTGAGTAGTGGCTAACAATGAGATCCATGATGTGCATTTTGTCTCACTTGGACATTGTCAACTGGATAGTGTGGGTTTTGTCGAGTCACTTAGACAAGTAAGACATGATTGATGAAATTCAATCAAAGCTAAAGATCAGATAAACATAATCACCCTATCAGCAGTTAATTTACAATGGTGATATATTTCTATACTCATATCTGCATACTTTACTTCAGTTTACTTTAGAGATTGAGTTTCTTTCTTCAAATTTTGATGTTTATTATAATAATCAACTAAATCATTTAAAAATAATATTGATAGCTAAATATACTGTAACAATATCAGGAATTCGATTAAAATTGAATGAAGATAAATTCATTTAGTATTCATTGTTTTAATCTTCCCATCGATGTGTTAGGACTGCAACTGGTCAGTCTCTAATATGCATATGTGCATACTGTGCGTATTGCCTCGATATAGCCTAAATTCACAAGCATGGTAAGCAAAGATGGATAGTGGTTAGTAGTGGAATCCAGGATGCGCGTTTCGTCCTATTTGGGACTCGTCAGCTCGATGTACCTGCATCTCAGAGTTGATGTTCATTCTGGGACTCGAACCCACTACCTTTCGCTCCAAACGCCATCGCGTTATCCACTCGGCCACTGAGTCCTGATAGCCACTTGCTTGTGCAATGGGGTGAAGTTTAAATTCACTTAGTATTGTTTGTTTGAATCATCCCATTGATGTTTTAGGACTGCAACTGGTCAGTCTCTAGAGTGAACATCAACTCTGAGATGCAGGCACATCCAGCTGACGAGTCCCAAATAGGACGAAACGCGCGTCCTGGATTTCACTGCTAGCCATTATCCATCTTTGCTTACAATGAATGAAAACAGTTGTCAATTTACTTGCTAAACTATTTCCCTTAATAATTAAAAGACGAACAACAGATTACAGTTATTATTAATATAATCCCTAACAGTCTTGCATTCCATATATATTGTTTTTTTCAGTCTACAAATTATTATTTAAAAAATGAAACATATTTCTAACATGGATACTCCATGATCTATTGTTGATTATAAAACACAAAATATGTATCTAACCATTTCGGCAATGACTTAAATAGTTGAGACAACTGTTGTTAATGTTTAATCGAACAATATTGAACAAGAAAAAAAGTGGAGATTTAAATCTGATTCAGGTGCCCCCCCCCCAAAAAAAACTACACCCTTTTTCTTTTAAAATAAGTTTTTGTTTTTTTGTTATTTTTAATCAATTTTCATGGTAATAAGATATTGTCATAGATTTCAAAATATTTATTTTACTTAGATACATATGTCTTCATTGTTCTATAATCAAATGTTAAGAAATTAGATAAAGAAAGATGTATAACATTTTAAAAATAGACTAAATAATCCGTTTTGAATAGTGATTAGTTTATTAGAATATAACAAAAGGTTATGACATTGAACCAATGAATAATAGTGTCATTTAGATAATAGTTCTGATGGTTAGCGAACAATGGTAATTGGATTTTTTTTAATCTCACTATATTCTGTTGTCAATGAATTAATCAATTTTTTGGGAAAGAAAAAAAAGTTTTTCAAACTGACAAGTGACCATCAAGTTAAAACCCCTTTTTATTTACAGAATTTTATATTTCATTTTCTTATAATACTGATCAATGATTAGTGTCAATATAAGTATGTAGTCTATAAAATCTTAGTTTTTCCTTGATCCATAAATATATTTTTGTTAAGGATTTTCCATTTGAATTAGTCATAAGCACAGACACTATTTTATAACAGATTGATATCTTATAGAAATTCATTACTAAGAAACAACTCACTCAGAATATATTTATTATAATGTTCTTACAATTTTGAGGTCAGTTTTTTCTTGACCAACGAATATCCTTGATAGTAGAACTACTTTTCACTATACTGTAAACACATATATTTACTATCAGAAGGGGTTTTGTAGAGATTTCAGTATTTTTATAGTTGAAAGCATGAGTCAATTGAAGCTAGACCACTAAGGAAAACCTGAAAGCGCTCGACGGCCGTTTTGTCCTATTGCGGGACTCCTCAGCAGTACGCATCCACGATCTCGCCTCGTGAGATTCGAACCCAGGAACTCACTGAAGACAATTGGTGAACGGTTGCTCAACATCGTGGATTGGTTGAAGTTAGACATTAACACTATCGGATGCCGGCTCAGCGGTTTATCGGTTAAGTACTCTGGCGCCAGACTGGTAGGCCCTAGGTTCGAATCTCGCGAGACGAGATCGTGAATGCGCACTGCTGAGGAGTCCCACAGTAGGACGAAACGGCCTTGAAGCAGTACTTCCAGGTTTTCCATGGCGGTCTGGCTTCAATTGACTCATGATTTCAACTGCATTAAAACAACTTATTCTTTTTAAATTTACGTCTTTAGTTTCTTTCTACTGATTGAAGTCAATTAAATTACCACAATTTATTCTTAGATTCTCAAAATATTAAAACAAAAAATGTAGTTTGTGCTTATTTAATAAAATAACTATCTTGTTTCTAAACCCTAATAAATATTACGAATTTAAGTAGTTGCTTTGAAAATTTCAAATTTACACTTGGACAATAACGTCTTCAAATGTTGATGTTAGATGGTTAAAGATAATTGGGAACAAACATTCGACAAAGGTTTTATGCTAGGTATGACTCGTTAGGTAGATGTATTTTGTAAAGTTCATGAAATTAATGACTCATGTGCTATTCAAATCTTCATTAAATGAATTTATACTGAAAGATTGCTACCTAGTTATTTGGGTCATGGCTAACCTGATTTCGAATCACATTGTTGAAGAAGAATATAAAAATAATCATCTCAACTATGAATAATTAATCACTAATGAGCTCGTGTCAGTCCTACTTGCTGTTCTCTCGAGGCGGAAGTGTTGTTTACCAAAGTGAGAGGACGAAAAGCGAATATTCGGCTCTCGAACCGGGCTAGTGGGTACTATAGACCCACCTAGGGGGTTGGAAAACCCTGATACCAAACCAGTGATGTACAGTGGCTCCAGGATCCTTAGGGAATTAATAGAGTATAAAACCATTACCGGTCACCGGCTACCATGTGAACTAGACCTCTGGATCAAAGGCTTAGGGAGTGGCCTCCTAAGGATGCAACCTGCTTCGGTTTGAACACCCAGAAAGCATCCCAGACTATACACAACTTGAATGATAACTTTTTTTATGGCGTATGTATATTTTAGTGTTCTTTTACACCAATATTTATGTTTAAATAAATAAACAAATATCATTTAACTAATCGAATACAAGTCCAAATAATATATTTTTTTATAGGTCTCATCTATCAACAGAGTTCTTCGTAATCTGTCAAACGAATCACAAAGACAATTGTCGTCTGCCGCAGCAGCCGCTGCTGTAGCTGCGGCCGCTGTTGCAGCTCAAGCTGCTGTACACAGAAATGAAGTGAATTCAAATTCAATGGGTGTATCGAATACAAATCAACATATTTCGACACAAAATTATCTGTCAAATATGAAATGTGATCTACATGGTTTAACTAAATCATTTATGCCATCTATGTTTAATTTTACACCATATCATGTAACAAACAACAATAATAATGCAAATAATACTAATATCAATAATAATCATAATATATTCACAATACCACCTTCGATATCACAATTCTATAGTCAACAAAATTCAAATCTAAATAGACATTCTAACAGTTGTTTTAATGATCATAATGTGATTGAATCACATAGAACTGTTCCTAATACACCTCATATACATGCAAATAATACAATCTATTCTAATTTAAATCAAAACCCACATTCACCGATAATACCCTCCTTCCAAACAGGAGATGGTATAAGTAAATCTGTCCCGTCGAATTTTAGACATGAAGACATACAGTCAATGCGTTTACCTTATGATAAATTTAATGATTTATTAATAACTGCTTCATCGGGCGCATCACAAACTTCATGGGCACAAGCATGGTATTCAGCAGCGGCTGCATCGGCCAATAGTGTTTATTCCAGTTTATATAATTCATCGAATTCAAGTCAGAGAAATGAATTCCTTCAGGAAAAACAGTTTTCACCATCTTTAAATTACTTAAATCATTGTGGACTGCCTGGGTTTTATCAGAACCTAGAAAATGCAGTTAACTCAGTGAACGACACTAATCTGGGAATGAAGTGTCCAGGGAATGTGGAAATCAATAATGAACTAGATAATCGTAGTATAAATGAATCATCACCTGATTGTTCTGAACAACAACAACAGTCACATCATCGTCATCAGGAGAAATTATCTATGCTATCCCATCAATCATTGCATAATACACTGCCTATATATAATGAAAATAGCTCACCAGTGCATCAGTCATTATTATCGAATAATTATGAGTTGAAACCGGACTCTAAATGGTCATTCAATGCAGATTCATTACGTCATTACAACGGTCAGCATCATCAAACTATGCATCAAGCCGAAAACCATCAGAGATCAAACAATAATTTGTTCAAATCAGAGACAGAAGAATTTAAACAGTTAGCTTCTTTTCTAGATGAAAAGGAAAAAACAGACAGATCGAGAAGAAGGTTTTCAATAAACCCATTATTTAATTATGAAGACATAAGTAATGTGAATGAGAATACAGCAAATTTTATGCAGTCACATAAAGATGATTTTGTTAGCACACATCTACATCATTATTTATCAAGCAGAGATATGCAAAGTATTGATGAACAGTCATTTCCTCATACAGATAAGGAGCATACGATGAATGAATCACAATTGGGAATGGATGATGATGAAGATGATGATAATGACGATGGTGATGATGATGATTGTGATGATGTGGTTAATTGTAATGCAGCAATTACCTCAGCATCAGCTGTTTCAAGTAGTCACGAAAATCATGTAAATCAGTCGTTATCATCGTCTTCTGTGAAAATCCTAGACCCGAAATTAACAGCAAATTTATATCTTAAGCAAATAAACGATTCTAAAGAAAGAAACATTGGGAGTGAAACATATTCATCTAAAAATTCCGTAAATGAAAATCGAATTGTTTGTGATGATAGCTTCATAGAAAACAATCAGTTACTCATGACAAGTAGGTCATAAATTGTGTATACATAAATATATTACTAATCATTTAAATTCAATTCCAAAACTCCATAATTTAGAGATAACAACTAAACATGGTATAGAAAATGATATTCGGTATGTTGTATTGGGTTAGTTCTCTAAAAATTTGCTTCTAGATTGTAGAAAGGTTCAAGGCAATAATCTTTGTCAGCAAGATGTATCTAAAATCTTGGTGAAACTCTTACTTCAGGCGAAGCTTGAACCCACATCACTCATTGTTATATACGGGAATTTACAAGTGAGCTTTACAAGCCTCGATCGATCTCTTGTGGTAATGGCCAATTTGAGTCACAAAGGCTTGTGACAGAATAGAAACTTGACTGAAAGAATTCGGTCAGCTCTAAGAACTAGGCAAGAATGACATTAATCACTCCCCAGTGATCCATCATTGTAAATCTTTTCGTCCTACAGGTGGTTATTCACAACCTGAATAAATCAGTGAAACTAGCCAGTACGGATTTGCATACCACTAGGATGATTAATCCCATTAAGATTAAGAGAAATCTTGCTGATGAGGAGGGAGCAACACGAAACATAAGTTTAACGTTCCATGTCGATTACCTTCAACAACCTGACATCAAAAAATAGTCCATATGATGTTGAATCTCTTAAACCAGAGGTCACATTGCAAATTTATTAACAGAATTCGATCAACACTGAAGAATATATAGAGATGAAATTGATTACTACTTAGTGATTACTCATTATGCTTCCGAATTCTGTAAACCATCGGAAAACGTTGTCTCATGAGTGAAAATATTGTAAAAACTAGTCAATGAACACTTCCAAGATAGATCAACACATAAATAACTACTATATTGTAGTGTATTTTATATTTGGGCCATATTCTATTATCTTAAAATATATCTTCAATTTAGAACATATCTTCTAGATTTCGTAGCGGTCAAATATCTTCCTCGCTGCTCCCCCCCTCCAAGCTTAAGGTTCAGTTATACATATCCAAAATATTTTCATTACTCCTTGACACATGTAAAACTGATGAGGGTGATAAAGTTTCAATTGTTGTTTATTGACCGTAAAGCTTTTTCATGTATTTTATTCAAAATGCATAAATCATCGTCCACGATGTACACTATCCAGAACCCGAAATTCCACAGTGAAATAAGGACATAGAATCAGTGATCACGATATAACAATACGTCTACACAGCCCTAGGAATTTATGATCGATAAGCTCACTACGCACACATTTTAACCTCGAGTCTCAAAGAAACAAATAGAGTAGTATTATTCACTGTACACTAGAAAATGCTAGTATGATTAAATTTGAAAATCTAATTTTTCTACTCATTGAGATATTACAAATGCATTATTTATATACTTACTTACTTACACCTGTTAACCCTCATGGAGAGGCATAGTCCATCTACCAGCATTCTCCAATTAACTCTGTCCTGGGCAAGATCATAACATATATCCAACATTTATTAAACTATAGTTGGAAATATAGAGAAAATATACTCACCCTTGTAAATAAGTATTAAAAAAAATTAATAAAAATGAAGTAACTTCCCTCTCGTTTCTGTCTGTTCATCTTAAATTATTATATTTTCTTTCTAGGAGGATCGAATTCAGAATTTTGCGGAAGAGAATTTCGTGAAAATTTTACAAGAAAATTAAATGAAATTAATTCAAGACATGAACATGAACAACAATATAATATAATGAAAATAAATCGAATGAATGAACTATTACAGGGGAACAATAATGATCCGACAACTTTACAACAACCAAGAACACCGACAACAATATCATCATCATCATCATCGTCAACAGCACTGACAGAGAATGAAAATAAATTTATCCAATTGACCAATAACATTCCTACTACTACTACTACTGCTAGTGGTGTTAGTATTAGTAATGATAGTAGTAGTAATATGACAAGTGAAAGAAATGATTTTATACAAAATCAATTAAATTCACAATTCTATCATGAATTAAATGAAACCCAAGAAACATTTTTAGAAACATTACAAGCAAATCAAATAGAACAGTCAAAAGAACTAATTAAAAATAGAATCTTTCTTAATACAGATAATTCTGACTTATGTGTTAGAACAATGAATAAGAGACCGAATAGTATTACTGCAATTGTTCAGTCAATATCAACATCAACATCATCAGTATCATCGTTGATTAGTACAAAATCTGGATTGAATGAAAGATCTAATTCTGTATTAAGTGAAATAAATTTATCACAAATGATTATGACTGATGAAAAATATCAAAGTAATAAACAGAAACAGTCAGACCAACAACAACAACAACAACGTCATCATCATCATGAGGAGCAACTGCAGCAGCAACAACAACGCAGTCGTACTTCATTTTCTAATCTTCAATTAGAAGAACTTGAAAAAGGTAAATTATTCGCTTACAAAGAAATTATCAGGTTGTTAGAAAGAGAAACATCATAGTGTTTTTTTGTTAAGAAAGTGTCTTGAACGGACCCTAGATAATGAATGATCAAAATAACTGTCAGTATGTTATATATATACTGATTTGAGATAACTGCTATGTTCGAGGGAATAAATCACCTAGGACTGGCAGAAGGAACGAAAGTCAGAAACACAACAGAACAAGCCAAACTATTCCTCTGCGCCCCAGCCCTGTTAACTAGAGGAAGAAGATCAGATTCAGAAGGGAAGAGCAAACAACAAACACACAACCCATCTTTGTATATACAGTACTAAGATGTCTTTGAAAAAAGTCACAAAATATTGTACTAAAAGAGAAAACAAACCAATGACATTTAAAATCCTTCCAGGTAGTAAACACAGAATGAAGATAGGGCACTTGTGTGAAAATGAAAAATTCAAATTTCTATAATTAAATTACCGAAATTAGAGGTTTACCAAGTGATTTTTCGGGATCTAGTATCTTCAACAATTACAGTTAACATGTCCTTAACGAAAAGGTACTATATTAAACATGACGACATAGCGTACAGTTTACGACAACTGGTACAAAACAACCTTCAGGGGGTTATTTCACGCTAGTGTTATTTAACATTGGTATTATGACCGAAGAAACAGGCTGATATTGTCAAAATGTCAAGTCCATTGAGCAACTCACTAACCACAGGAAATCACTTAATGTTAATATGTTTCTTTGCAGATCAGTTGTTTTGGTCTTTTACATGCCCGTTTATTTGAAGGCTTTTCATCTGCAGTTCGGTGTTTACGAGTAATTATCAAGTGACCAGCCTATTCGTAATAATTAGGAAAACCAATAATATATTGACATACTCAAGATATTTCTATGCCAAAATAAGAATATTTAGATTTTCCTTATATGGTCCCACTTTTCTAAGTATGTCAGTGTTGAATCTACGTATGACTGTCTGGAAATGTCACTAACATGAAGTCACAAGTCTAAGCAACTATAGTCATCAACATAGACATGAATAAATCCTGTTATTTGTTAGAAGTCATGTTATTGAACAGATACTGTCATTAAAATTTATGAACATTGACACGTATTTCATCTATTAATGATTGATAATCGGTTATCATTATGATTCTGGTTTTCCCACTAGTTCTGTAGTTAAATATGCAGAATAATTTGTCTCAAAACTCGTTAATGGCCTTGATACGCTAGGCTACTTAATATAACCTTGAGACTGCGAATGACTGGGTTCGATGTGTGACTAACTGGTATTGCCAGCAGGGAACTATCCTAATCACTGATTAGCGACCTGCTACGTGGATGCTGATTAGTTGGCAAGAAACAAGAGAAAACAACTGTAGTCAAAAAGTGCACGAAGTGACAAATTGGATCGCAACACGCGATAGTAATAAAGTAAATATGTTGTGTGCCCTAATAGGGAGGGGCTGGAGTACAAAATCTAGATACTACGAAGCCCACGATAGAATTCAAACGATTTGAGAATAGAATAAAATACTGTGACAACTTAGAAACTTGGTGAAAGCTTGAGATTAAGAGAATAGAAGAAATGCGATACCCAACCGTTTATAACTACATGTAAAAAATGAGAGTAATAATGTCACAAAAAAGGTTGTCTAGTTTATCACCTTTTATTTCCTTCCTTACAACAGTTATCTAGACTGATTTCAGGTAACTTCTGAATTTTAGTAACATACACGAAAACAGACAAGACAGTTAAAATTCCTAGATTATTTATGCTCGTGTGAATATTTGTCAATATTTTAAAGGATAATTCGACAGACATTAGATGCCCAATAGATAGAAGACGTTATATGCAAAAATTGTATCGAGACAATACGCACAGTGTGCACATATAGCATATTAGAGACTGACCAGTTGCAGTCCTAAAATATCAATGGGATGATTCAAACAAACAATACTAAGTGAATGCACTTGAAATAGTTTCAGCAATTGTAATTTAATTAATTCTAACGCTTCGCATTATAAACTTGTTTGAACTTTCTTTATTCTTTTGTATGTTTAATTTTGATTATTGCCCAGACAAACTTGACGGGGTCAACACTAGAATTATTTTGAATGTCAATCCTTAAGATTATTTCAAACATAATTCTTATTGCTGTTCAATTTTATAATAACTAATATTCTTGATTAATTTTTAGAATTTGAGCATACACATTATCCTGATGTATTTTCTCGTGAAAAGTTATCCAGTCGAATTCTACTGCCTGAAACTCGTATACAAGTTTGGTTTTCTAATAGACGTGCAAAATGGAGACGTGAAGAAAAAATGCGAATGAAACAATTAGCTTCTAGAAATCAACAGAAACCAATTCATCATCAGTATCATAGTAACAATAATAATAACAAGATCAACCCATTAATATCAAGTTTAACAATGACACCGACAATAAAATCTGTTGTAAACACTACATATGTCAATCATACTGATGACAGTCTAAAAAATAAAATCAATAATACTTCTAGAACAGTGGAAATAAATAATACAAATCGTTCAATTTATTCTGAAATTCCACATAAAAGTAATGACAATAATAGTAGTATACATATGACCAATTGTATTGATAATATATCTAATAAAAACATTGATTGTGGATCAACTGATCCACTCAGATTACAGGATGACTATAAAATTCAATCATCAAAAGTCCCTGTAAAAGGCAGTAAATTAAATGATTTCTTATCGTTATCATCTACCAGATACTCAACTACTGATTTATTAGTTAAAAAGAATAATGATGATAGATATAATGTTCATCATAATCCTTTCTATCATCATATAGAAGAGAAACAATGGACTTATCTACCTCCACATCTACAAATTCAATCACAAAATAATTTGGATCAATCAACAATTGAACAACAAACATGTTTGAATAATATACAAAATATAACCAAGAACTTTGTTTAAATTTTAAAATCTCGTCATTATTGAGAATAACAATAACAGAACTAACAAAGAAAAAAAACATCTTCGGCATTTAATTTTGATCAATTACATTTTAAATATTCATTTCAATTTTGATGTACAGTGACTTTAAAATATTTGCAAATATATCTTTAATTTATTAAATTGTATACAATCATTTTGTTTGTATAGTTGAAATCATGAGTTAATTGAAGCTAGATCACCATGGAAAACCTGGAAGCACTGGACGGCCGTTTTGTCTTACCGTGGGACTCCTCAGCAGTGAGAGATTCGAACCCAGGACCTACCAGTCTCGCGCAAAAGCACTCAAACGATAGACCACTGAGCTGGCATATAATGATGTTAATGTCTCACTTCAACCAATCCACGAAGTTAAGCAACCGTTCACCAATTGTCTTTAGTGAGTTGATATCTCACAACAGACCTAGTTGAACTCCACTGGTCACTGCTTCTCACTAGAACTATAGGAAATATATCTTAAAGTCAGTCGCTAGTGAGCATATGATTATTATCAGAAGGGGTTTTGTGGAGATTTCAATATTTGCATAGTTGAAATCATCAGTCAATTGTTTGTGTGATAGAAACATATTTCAAGGATAGTAAGTGATAGTTTATTGATTAAGAAATTCTGATTGGGATATTATTGCATTAGCTCTTCTAGTTTTCTGTAATTTATTAGCGCTAGTTACATAAATTACAGTAAATCGCCAACTAGATATATTTGGTAAAAATAAAGGAGAAAGTCAAATTCAGTGGCTCCTAGTTTTATAGTAAACATTTTCCAAATTCCTATATCTTTCTTTAATTGCATTCACTGCTAATGACCGGTTCCGAAATATTACTGGGTAAAATAATGACAAGGGTGAAAAATTTCAACAAATTACATTTAACAGTACTGTGTCAAACTGACTGTCCCTTATAATCGAAGTTCATCATATATATATAATTTAGGGGACCTGCCAGTCTAGGAATACAACATGCGGACTGAGGGAACTGTAGGCAGAGTGTATTCGATTTTGGTTGGCTAGAGCTATTAAGAGGTTCATACCATGTATTGTTTCTATTTAATAATGGCTTGTATGATTGATATGTCAGTTCCATCTTCTAACGGACTACAAATTACACGTTTTCCCATCCACTCATTTATATATTAAAACCGTTAGTATACCACGAATTGTAAATTTTATAACTGAACTAATTAGATATGACAAAATTAAAATCATTTGCTAAATCTTAAGCAAGTCTATATATGAGTGGACGAAAATGATGTAAAATAACTGGCCAACTTATTAAAATACATTAATCAATGAAATGAAACTTATTAATCTAAGTTTTAGACTTTTCGGATCATATCCGAATAATTATGTGTTCATAATTGGTGAACAAAGTAATTATTATAATATTGAAATGATATATAGATTGATCGAAGTGGTATATTTCTTTAAATGCTCTGACATTCTTAGGGTTCCCTGGACCCATAAATTAGATATCATGTCAACTGACAAGTAACCGACTCTGTAACAACATTATTTATTACCTGAGATATACGACTAACAAAAAATTAGACGGCAACCGAGATTAGATTTCCTATTCGAAAACAAATGAGAAATCATTGGAAAAAAATAAATTCCCTTTTTAAAGTTGCCGAGTATGTAAATACGAGAATCTCTGAGCAACGCAACTTTAACCACGAATAGCAAACTGGTCCTACAGTTTCACCAAGAAGCACAAATCATTAAGTAAAACACTAGATCTGTTGGTGAACTTTATTTAATTGGTTCGAATTCTCATTGAAATCATGAACATATCTAGACTGGACAAATATTGAAAACCGGGGAAACACTGGACGACCGTTTTGTTCGGGTATGGGACTTTGACAGTATTCCTATTTTCATGTCTATCAGTTTTCGTCTCGCTAAAAGTAATTATTGAACTGACAAATACATCTGCATAAATCAAATTATCATTACTCTTTATGAACTGCAAAATGTCAAGAACTTTTTAACGTGAAAAGGAAAATTTCTTTCTCTATTATTTAAACTGATTATTTACACACTTATCATGTAACCCTTAAGGAATATCCTTTCGCGGAGTTCCGACTTAATTTCAATTTTGAAATATTTCTTTATGTTGTGATGTTTTCCACTATCAATATAAGTCCGATCACATCTATCGTTTTACTAATAATTTATACTCTTAACTTGTAATGTCTACTTAGATGATCTCCGGCATTGTTATCACTGACTTATAAATTGTCTTGGTTAGCTTAGTGTTTTATAAATGCATATCAATATCACTACATTTCGGAGTAAAGTCTGAAGATCTATTTGATCGAGAACAATACGGTTTTAATCCTTACGTCAACAGTAAATAGAAATTAAATATGGAGCTGCGATAAATAATTCGTTCAGAAATCTGTTCATCAAATTCTATACTTTTATTATTTATCTAAACTGATTATGAAACTTAAGGAGGAAGAATGTATTCGTAAAATCTCAGCGAATGAATATGAAGTAAATTCAACGTTGGGATTTTACAAATACATTCTTCCTCCTTAATGTCTTACATCAAATAGGCGCCTAAATACCATGAAACTATTCTGTCAAATTTGGACGAAAGTTCTTATATGCTGATTATGAAGTTGTTCAGAAAGATACAAGAAAATAAAACAAGCTACTATATCTTTTTACTGTTTCAACAATCCAAGAGTAAACTAAAATTTAAAAAAATATATTTATCAAAAAATAACTGACTATTTGTTAATTACAATTCGCAATAATTTCACTTCTGTTTAATAACATTAGAGGAAAATTTATGTGAAAAGTCAAATAACTACTGAAATTAAACTCAAAAGAAAATAATAACAAAAATAAAGGGAAAATTGGTGATATTTCTGTTGGAACACTGAATACTTTAGTAAATGCAAAGAGAAATAGGGTAACAACAATAACATATGATAAAAATGAAATAGCAAAAATGGATTATTTCGAAGTTCTTTTCAATGATAATCGGTGCTTAGATATGATTGGTGTGGAATGTTGCGTTGGTGATGTGGTGGTGATGTGTTGAGATGAACGTGACTGACGACGTTGACGTGTTTTCACTAAATCTGCAATACTCATATCGGAGTTATCAAATGAATCATTTGTAAGCTGTGAATTAGTGAATATTTCTGAATTGTAAGGAGGAGTTTTTAATCGAAATGCATCAGACGATGATATCTTTGGTTGTAAAAAGAAGAAACAATATATAAATGGTCGGTCATAGTACATATTTTATGGGATTAGATTTTATAGCAAAATGAATAAACATTATATTACGATAAGTTTGCAGCAAAGTTTGAGGAAAAGTAATGCAAATTATATTATTCAGTCAGCATCAAGCTAAAATTTAGTGATTCAGTCAGTCACAATTCGTGTAGAATCAGGCAAACATGTGCATTGGATAAAGTTGATACATCAAATTAATGCAATGAGTTGACATTGAGATAATTAACAAAAATCGAGGTAATAATAATATCGGTGTTTAAACAGAGTATAGTTCGAATAGAAGGTTAAGAATTAGTAATATGATTTCGAGTTTAAACTTAGATTTCAAGAGGAAAGACAAAAACGGTGAATAGGTCAGTGGGACCGAGCCATATCGCTTACGTGCATCAATTACAGATCATAACAATTGTGTAGATATCAGTTAAGTAGCTTGTACCTCCTTAAACAATTCAGACTGACGGTGAATGGCTTCATGGATTAATTTCATGCGTTAGTTTCACTCACCGTAGCTTTCATCTACCATATTTCGACGGTCAGTCACACGCAACATAGAACCTGGCACATATATTCATTGGTTTAGGTTGCCACACCACGTTTGCACAGTGAGATGTAATTATCAAAACAAATACCAAAGTAATAAAACTAGTAACAGTATTAGTAGTGAAAAAAAGATTAGACATAGACGATAAAATTCATGAAACAAAAATAATTTAGTGGAGCGAAAAAAGCATAGGGAAATTTCGAAACTCAAGACCTAAGGAAAGATGAAGTGAGGAAGTATCTAAGTATCTAAAATGGATTCTAAACCATGTCACTTGGAGTGTCAAACCACCGGTTACAGTAATCGCGCGGACCACAACTAGGTGGTCTGCACCTACCCTATTTCATCTGTCATTCTTAGCTTCTTAACAATCTACACCTACACCAGCCAATGTTCCCCGTCGAGGTAGGTGGTAGTTGAACATTCCTAATACATTATTCAATTAGGTCGAGGTAGGAGTTGATTGAGTATGGGTAACAATCGTCCCATTCAAATCAGCAGAAAAACTCGCAAAATCATCAACCGACTTGCTGTGTTTATGTAGTATCTTAAGGTTGTGGTTCACTCAGTTGTTTTAGAGATACAAGCACTGTTTCGGAGACAGCTATAATCAAACAGTCGTAACCTACTGGTCTCAGAATTTCAAAGTAATAGGTAGGCCAACGAGCACCCCAGGTTTCTGGACATTAACTGCCTTTCTAAGTAAGGCTTTTTTAGTACGTGCCGCCTTTTGTTTTCTGCCAGGGGATTTGAAGAGTTCCAGAAATTAGGACATCGTTAGGATTTTGGTGACTAATCATTCATGTGCAAACTTCGTCACAGATATTCAACGGTGATTGACATAAGAGTAGGTTAGAAAGAAATAAGAGGTTGACAAGTCAAGATATGTCATCAATTCATGAATTCATTAACTATTGGCCTGTGGTACATTGGTAGGTATAAACCTTCTTTTAGGCTCCATAAAATACTCGTAATCAGTGTATGGAGATGTTATTGCATTTACTCTATCTTCTTCTAAATACTTACATAACTGTCCATTCCAACTTCTTACTCTTCAACCACATTTGCTCCCTTCAAGCAGCAACCTTCACGTTCAGATTTCCATCGCTCTTGAAATTATTTCTCACCCTATTAGCTACTGTGAAGTCCCCAGTACAGTTTCAAGGTATTTAGCATGACCACAGATTGTTAGACTTGTTTAACAAAAGCGTATGAGTAAACAATACAGTTAATAGACATAAAAAATTAGTCAGAATAATTCTGAAACAAAAACTTATTGCAAACTTTTTTACTGTTCGTATATTATTGAATTAGTCAAACAACTCACAATTTCCTTTTCTTCCACTGAACTATTCAAAATATCCTTAGGTGATTGAATACATTCTAAAATCTCTTTGTTATTGCAAAGTTCTAATGAATTATCACATTGATTACTACGTTGGGAACTGCGAGGACGTTTAGCTTTAGGCTCAGGAGTAAAACATGGTTCCTCAGTAATAAGTAGCGAGTGAATAATATCAGGAGTTGGTGACTTCGCAATATCAACGACCTCAGATTGTTTTATTTCGTGAGAAATAGATTTATCTGAAACAGTTATAGACGAATTTTTTAATCCAGGGATACTAGAACGAACACGAGTTTTTCGTGAAAGACCTGTACGCGAAGCACTTCGATTAGGAAGGGTTCGAGTGTAAGGACACTAAAAATTCAAGAGAAAAATACTCCAACGATTATTAGTGAATAACAGTGACAATAAATAATCTAAGCTAATTGATCAACGACAAAATGTAACAAAATTTAATCAAATGAAAACCAAAACTACGAGTAATAAACACTTCCTTATCTGATGAATCTGTCGTATATACGAAAACTAATTATTAGGTGCGCTTTTATATTGATGACTATTACGAAATTTCCCAATAGTGTATTTCGTAATATTTTGAACACACTCACTGAATATATGTGAATCCCAGTGTTGCTGTTCTAATTAACAATTGAATCTAGTACCCCTTGACAAAAAAAAACCAACAAGTATTATCCCGATTAGCTAGTCCACTGAACTGTACTTATCACCTATCTGAAGCAGAAGTACAAGCCTTCATAATAACTATGATAGAAAACATATAGTTAGGGAGTAATGAACAGTGTTCTGGATTCAATTATTAATTAACATCAAACATACATTCAGTTTCGTCCAATAAACCTACCTACACTGATGAACACAGAGTAGTTCAGTATATATATATATATATATTCAACAAAACTACCACTGAAATTACATCGAAAACAATGCGAATTCGTCAAATATAGAAAATATTTTAATTGATAATGTACAGAGATTTTTTTTTAGGTTTTAAGATAGTTTATTAGTAACTGGAAAATAAGTGTATTACCCAGTTGTTTTAACTTAATTCTAACGGGAAGTTGAGCACCATAAATTTATTCAGTTTGTAAATGAGATGATCATCCGCCGATAATCTTAAATCATGGATTGAATGGTAATTGACCATATTTTTGGACCTGAAGATCTTGTATTCGATTCCATTTGAGTTCGTTGATTCTCAGCGTCAAGAAAAATAGGACAAAGCAAAGGATGAACTATTTTCTTTTAAATATTTTTTTAATGAATATGACTGTTGGCAAACATTTGAAATCTTGTAAAGCAACTGACAAGTGTTATCCTATTAGATACAAACCGTTCACCATTCATATTCTTCTCCTTGTATACTTCCTGGATCTTGGAAATGCAACCTTGTTATGCACTGCTATACAGATTGTTCTTCTATTACATAAACTTAACTTGATATATATATATATATATATATAATATGAACAGTACAAAGAGCTGATGTAAGGAAACTAGAGAACAAATCAGCGATAGCATTACACTCGATAGAATCGGGTCATACAATTGATTTCGTTCACACAAAAATCCTTCAAAAAGATTTTAATTCTTACAAGGAAAGACAGACAGCTGAAGCCCTATACATTTGGGCTAATCCAAACAATATTAATAGGAGGGATGGAATATAATTAGCAGTGCCATGGCAGCTAATCATTAATAAGTAAAAAAAACCTGAACTCCTTAACGATTTTATCTATTTCGTATTATCTAAATGACAACAAATGCATTCGATGATTCTAATTAGTTGTCTTATCGGAATTTGTTTAACAATTCACTGGAACATTAAGAATGACACATACATACAGTTTTTAAAAATTTACACTCTTCAAATCTCACTCTTTTATTATTTTTATTTTGTTTATTTATCTTCATGCTGTGACAGATATGATTCATATCATATATTACAAATTGTATGTTTTCCTTATAAATTCACCGATAAGAGACAATATCTAATGTGAATGTAATATCTCCTCTCACCTCTTACGTTTTCTATACAATATGTTATATGAACACTCATCAATTCACATCACACACCTCTTACACACTAATACATATACCTAGTTTAGACATTGTTAACGTTGATTGGATGACCTATTCAGTGTACAATGAACCCGGAGAACCATGTACCTATTTATATTCGATAATTTTAATGTTTGATTATAATTCCTTGAAAAAGCTTGGACCAGGTTGCCAGGCGAAACGTTGGATTTACTACAAATTCATTCGCTGAGATTTTACAAATATATATTATTCCTATATAATGTAGTACAAAGAGCTTGTTAAAATATTTTATCCTGAGAATTCCACATTGTACTAAATACATAGTGCTGATCAAAGCAATTAGCATTATCCCAAAAATAAAAAAAAATGAAAAAGCTACACAACGTTCTATAATTCCTAACAATTCTCTTAAAAAAAAACCGACATACAATTAAATTCAGTTGTATATTTTGTTCATCTAACCTTCAAAGACTTTATTTTAGATAATAGTAGGCTAAAATCCACAAAATATAAGTTGAACTGCAGGTTTAGAATCATTAATTACCATAGATATAAAAAAAATGAAATGCAACGAAACAAAACTGGCCTCTGATGTAACGTACAGTAACAGTTTTTGGTGTATTGTTGTTTAAAGATTGTTCACAGTCAGTAGTGGTTGTTGATACAAATCGTTTAATTGGAGTAAAATCCTAAGAATGAAAAAAAACATGCTTAAATAAATGTAAAGAAGTCCAACTTAACAAAGAGTTCTTTGAGGTTAAAATAATTAATACAAAAGAAAAGCTTTATCACAGTAAAATCATGGGTGCTACGTGGTTTGTACACACACTACTACGTATAAATGTATTAAAGATGATACAAATCGAATTTTGAAACTAGTGACAAAAATGATTCGACTTGACCATAAAACTAATCTTCATTCATGATAGTTAAAAAACAAAATTAGACGAGTAACTATTCGAATTACAATGAAATTTAACTAACAACAGTTATTTTCATAAGACCTCACTTTCTTAAAGACACATATTACTGATATTCGAAGGACGTTACAAATTCGAATTAAGCGCAAACTCTCTCTCTGTCTAGTCTCCATTAGCTAATATCACAACAACATATACATGAATATTGTGATTCTTTAATATTTTGGAGATGAATGATAAGATTTAACCCATAGAGTGTCATAGAATTTGTTTTTATTTACTAATCGACAAATAGTGTCAATTAATTCTGGTAGATTTGGGCTACCAGGAAAATTTTAATTTGTGAATGAAGTCCTGGACATTGAGTATGATCGCGAGATCGACGTAGTTATTTGATTCGAACTTTCACAAGATTGATGGGCAGAAACTTGAGTAACCTACGGAGAAGTAGTTCTCTGAATACGGAACCAAATTATAGGAAGTGGTAATACCAACGTATAAATTTGATAATATCGTCAAACAAGCATCTTAGATGTAGGGTTTTTGTCAACTACTTTCAAAGTTGATAATAAAACATATGAAAAAAACTAGTCATGGTACTTTCCATCAGGTAACATTCGCTTAGCATACAACACGACAGCCCCCAAATGCCCTGGTACAGCCGAGAGTGGGGAGAGTCTGCTCTCCCTCTCGAAATGCTCTCATATGGCCACGCGAATATATAGCCTCTGCCAGACAAGTCATACTCACTGCCTTCTCGTGGCATTACTGTTGTTTACGAAATTGAGAGGACGAAAAGTGAATGTCCGGCGCTTTAACCGGGTTGGTGGACACGGAAAGTCCACCTAGGGGAGTTGGTAAACCCTGATTCCAAACCGGTGGTGCACATGGGCTCCAGGATCCTGAAGGAACAAATGGCGTATGAACCAACTGTTGGTCACCGGCTACCATGGGACTGCATCTCCTTACGATGCCCCACTGCCTTGTAGACTAAACCTTTAGGTGGTCAAAGGCTCCGGGTGTGGCCCCCTAAGAAAACCACCTGCTTCAGTTTGGGCACCTGGGCAGTATCACAGTCCTCACACAAATCAAATGAGATTTGTGTGGCGCATATCTATCTGGTGGTTCCTTGTACCAATATTTATGTGTTTAAATAAATAAAATAATAAATACAACATGACATTTATCGCATATAAAAATTACAGAGATATTTCACTGCATGTGTCAAGTCTTTTTATTTTCTGTGTCCTATTCTTTTCCGATTCCCTTCTGTATATCACATTTCACTAATTGTTAAAATTCAGTAGTCAGCTTCCGCAGTAATACCTTTTGGACAATTAGTATGTCATGTCTATCCACTTTGGGTAATATTTCCAAATATTTACACGAGTTGATAGCAATCAGTTTATTTATCATTGTAATCGCAATTCAAGCTTTTTAGACGTAGTAGATTAAGTCTGATTGCAATCATTATTTCCTACTTCAATATAAAGTGTAATGTTTAAGTAACATAGAATTACATTATTACACTTCCAGCCGATGTTATGAATACTTCTAAACGAATTCATATCGCACATAATTACGATCTGTCACAGTTTCCTTACCTCTGCCTTAAGGATTCATTATTCTTCTATCCTTAAAACATTATGTTATGATATCTGTTATATTCCTCAACAAAAAATATTACGTAAAATATCGTTCTATATATACACATTATATATTGCAAATAACATACTTGTTCTTTAAGTGGAAGACCTTGCTTAAGCATTGATTCAGTTGGTGATGGACAAGTTATATTTAAGATAGAGGAAGAATTTTCGAGTGAAGTGGAAATTTTCGCAGTTTCTATTGTGGTGTGAACAGGAGTTGATTGTACACGACCAATAGAACCACGTAATAATGATGACAAACCAACACCAGTAGAATGTGATGTATTCGATGCAGGAGTTAAAGATTTGCTATGATTCAAAGGAGAATTAGATATTTGTAAATCTATTTCACATCCTGATTTTGAGGACAGAAAGTCCTTTAAAACTTGTTGTAAACAGGATACAACAGTAGGATCCTGGAAACGATAAAATGAGAACATATCAACAGAAAATATTCACTATTGAAATGATTGAAGTATGCTAAGGTAGTCGTTCTTAGTTATGACCACAAAACACACAGTATTTGACATTTAACTCACCTAACCTGATCGACTTAAGTCTAATAGGATGTTATATTTGTTGGTGGTATGACACGAATACTATGAAGAAAGGATTGATGTATTTTGTTACTTTATTTGAATTAAATAAGTTCAATCCTAGTGCAACCATCAATAAAAAAAAAACTGGGGAAATGCCCTTCACATTGTACATACACTACGTAGCTTTTGGTTATCCATTTACGAGAATTTATAGGTGTACATCAACAATTAAATGTTATCGTTTACGTACTTATTTAGCAATTCCAGCTTCACAATAACATGTGGTTGTATTAACAAACCAGAATACGGATTAACTATTTGTGTTAAACTAATGTGGCATGACTTTTCTCAAATATTTTATTTCAGATGAAAATAATTCACCCAATAGAATTCCAGTCAAAGACGTTGAATAAATTAATTCTGAAACGTTCGATGAAATTAGTGTATTGGGAATGTATGACAAAGTTTACTGCTTAATTAATATTTCTAAAACCTTGAAACTAAGTCAAAGCAATTCAATAGACTGTAGGACCCAGAAGAGCTGAATACAGTAAAGGATTCAAAGCACTATTATTACACTATACCATAAATTATATAAGATTTCTATGAACAGAAAGACTTTTGATTCTCTTCAGGATGTGGAGTAAAATACAACCCTCAGTTTAAACATGTAAAAATATTTCACAAACTCTATCTACTGACTGTAAAACTTAGTAGTTGTTTTAGTCTTGGGACAAAATAAATGGCTTTAATCTACAATGATGAGGAAATTTCTTCCTGAAAAGTCATCATTTCATGGAAAAGTTATTCATTGACTGTACTAAGCCTCCTTGAATCAGCAAAATGACTATACTTATCAATGAGTCGTGCTTAGCTGATAGTATGTATACAAAGACTAATTATAATTTATTGATCATTAGGAATATTTTCATGGACAGTGTAAATTCATTTCTTAAATGTTTAGAAATCCATTGATTCACTAAATAGTAAGCATATATATCTAGTGTGTTTTTATGAATACGATGTGAATTATATGACTGTAAATAATAATTATTTGACGTGACGATTAAACAACGAAGGTAAAAATATACAGTCAACTTACTGACTCATTAGTTGATGCAATCCGGCTGGAACGTCGAGCGACTGGTTTTTCAACTGTAACATTGCTAGCAGACGTATAATGTAAGGTAATGAGAGGAATTGTACGCGAAGGTTGATTATTTAATTTAGACGTTGTATTAATTGTTTGACAATGACGTAACTGCAAGTCGTTGAAACATAAGACACGACCAATTTGAACTATGTCCATTAAATGAAGAGCCTAAAGGAAGTGAGAAGATTATACTTATATATTAACTCATCTATGAGGTGTAGAATCATGAGTTCTAGCATTTGAAGTAAATGGAATTAGGTTTGAGCGCTGCAGTGAACATCAAATCTGCGATGCATGTTCATCTAGCTGATGAGTACCAAGTAAGACGAAATGCGCGTTCTGGATCCCACTGCTAGCCACCATACAACATTGCTTATAATATTCAAGACGTTTCTAACCATATATTTTTAAAAGTAAAATACCCGAGCTATGTATTGACTGTACTGATGATTACAAATTGAAAATGTCTTGTTTACTAATTCTTAAACTCTATGAAAAAAGCTTACAGATGTGCATGTGTTCCTCTAGTTTTAACAAGATTCACAGGATTAACACCTTAAGCAATTATGATTCCTAAAAGAAATGCAGTACTAAATTCTAAGATATCACATTTTCCTGTTCAAATAAATTGAATAAATGATGAGAAGATAATGGAAAAGGATTTTCTATGATAAACACATCCAGCTGATCATTAGACAACAAATATGCATATTATTAACAGTTGATCTTTCAGTAAAACCAACCTGTAAACCATCCCAAAATTTGATCACGGATAAACATGTTTCTGATTTACAATTCACATCCACTGCATAAACGCAATCGACATCAGAAGAAGGATATTTGAAAGGAGTATCGATTGTTCTTGGATGGTCCATCTGTTGTTTAACATCAGGTGGATAGCTTTTAGAAGATTGATTCGAATGCATTGGAGTATGATAAATTGCTATAATCAAACAACATAAATCAATTTCACGATTTCCTAAAAAATAATTTAAATGGAAGAAATAACGTAATAAATACCTCATATACAATTTAAATAATATCAAGAATAATTATCTAAAATATAGTCTGGAAAAGAATGAAGAAAGAAATTGAAATAAGTGAAATAAGCTTACAATATTGAAGCAATTAGTCCTTCTGATAAATTTCGATAGTGTTATAAGAAGAAGACTATCAAAACATAGTTCTGATAATCTTCGTCTTTTAATATTGAATCGAAACAGAAGTACGGTAGCTACACTCTTAGAAATCTTATACGCGACTTAAGTGTATAACTAACATTTACATTTATACTAAACTTTGTAACACAACATATATATGTTATCATTGATATCAATACATATAGACAACCATGAATAAAAATTTTATTGAGAAATCGTTAAAATATGAAACTATAAATACTGGGATAAATACTGTAATAAATTATTTATTAAAATAGTCCATTATTTTACAATCTGTTGGATCATAGAACAAACAAGCAACGAACATGTATCTTCATTATTCAGGCAACGACACTTATAATTTGAAATTATTTCAACAAAGTAAGAATTATACCTCTGTTAAGTGAACTCGTAGAAGATTGGTCCTCTTGAATAATTGTTTGATAGGCTTCAGAAACGCTTAATTTTACTCTTGGATGATATACACGAGAAATATTATCAGTAGAAACGATTCCTTTCAAGTTGGAAATATGACCTAATGATAAAATGCGTGTTGTACGACCACCAGAAAGGCTTAATACAAAACCAGAAGGTATATTGACGCCTATAGGTTTGACGAATCCTGGAAGAGTTGATGGAGATGCAAATGGATCGTTTGCACGTGTAGCCGACACCTAAAAAAGTATGATCAAGAAAAGTAACTAATGGATAAATAGGTTAAATATTTATACATGGGATTCCTTTTGATCATTAATGTATATTACAGAACCGGAAGAGATACACTATATAAAAAAAGAGACCAACTATATAAAAGTAGACAGATAAGTGATAAAATATACAGCAGAAACATTTATTAACCTTACTGGTATCATAATAAAATCTACTTAACATCCTGACACTAGAAGGAAACTTAAAAGCTGCATATTTCTTAAGTGCATACAGAGCGGTGGCTTAATACTTCAATCATTTAACATTCAAGAATTATTCAATTCCATCAGTTTCGATTTAGGCAGCCATGTAGTATCAATAACATTTGTGGGAAAGTTTCAGCTCAACAACAAGTATGTAAACATGTAGTTAGTTAGAGATGAACTATATATATATATATATATATATATATATATATATATATATATATATATATATATATATATAACATGAATATCTATAAATTATCAACAGAAAAGTAAACATTTTATGCTAAAATCAGATAGACGATATCAGGATATCGCCAATGAATTAAAACTTAACTGTTAGGAAGAATTCTCGTTCATCATAACAACAGAATATTCAAACCTTAAATTATTAAAATACAAAGGTAGTATCAAATGAATGACTTACTTTATTTCTGGAATAGAATTTTGTCACTTACTTGCAGACGATAAAACTCAACAACCTCCCCTTCTTTCAAAAGTGATAACATTTCATCCGTTGGATTCCATAAAGTAATCGAAGCGCCTACAATTCATTTAAATGGTAATGATATTATATGAGCTTTAACAGAAACGTTAATTGTGTCGATATCTTTAAGAGGAAAAATATATGATGTATCAGTTATTACGCAATTCATTGGGCTAATTAAAATATTTTCAGAATGCACAATCGTAATAATCGATACGAATGTGTTTATTCAATTGTTGGAAAGGTCTCAGCCAAAAAGGATATAAATCACCCATGTAGTAGTTCAGTATATTTTAAAGACGACTGGCCATTAAGAAATAAATAACTAAACTTATTTATTATACGAAATCATCCTCCACGTCAACGAAACAAATAATCACAGAGTTAATATGAAATAATGTTCAACGTCTGTAAAATCCGAGAGAAAAAAATCGAGTAAAAAGTGTTATATCCTAGTGAAGACGTAAGTACGGGTAACTTCTGAGATCTATTGATGGACTAATGTTATATATATATATATATATATATCCCTATCGTATAACTGTTCAGTAACTAGATTATGTATATATTCCTCTTATCATAAACTTCATTTTGACCCATAAATTATTATTATACGATTATTATACTAGTTTATTGATTACTATCTCGCACATTTATGGCCACATTTTGGCTTGATCTTGTACAAATGTTATTTTCTATCTTATGGTGTGATGCGGCCTGTCTGTCTGGTATATAAGCTAAGTATTTTTGAAATAAATGATTTGGATAGCAGAATCTGTTATTGGTGTTCGGGACTGAACTGGAAGGGCTAGGCGGATAAAGGACCAATAAGGACGCTAGGTTGCTCATACAGGTCGAACGTCATTGTTTTGGCACAGTGCTAAGATTGGAAAAGTCGTATTTCGATTGGTGAATAAATCACGTGATAAAAACCGGGCATAAAATCACAGCAAATTGGCGACGGCCTTTTAAATTCATAACGAAAAGTAGCTATTGTAAACAATTTTCCTAAAAAATGACTGGTAATCATTCACCATGTTCTGCGAACACGTTTTCATTGAAATATTCGCTGCAGAACTGAAAAGTGAATGTTACTTGATATTAGAGGTGATTCTATTCTAGTCAAGGTAGAGTGTGGAATATTGGAGTGAGATTACCAAAATTAAGGACAACGTTTTTATAGGGCTACGAAAGAAATATAAAAAAATCATAGCAAAGTAATTAATTGTACTTTGAAAGTACTGGCAGTAACTAGTTACGCGTTTGCATTTCTCTATGAATGACAGACATATAAAGATATGTGTACTAGTTGTATTAGGCAGTTGGAATAAGTCGACAGGAAATTCTGAACTTAGGTTTCATGCTAGTTGCCACTCATCAGCAATGAATATCTGAAATCTTAGAGAAAATGATACTCATAGTGGGATTTAAAAACCTCCTATGAGTTACGGTTGAGTGATAGAATATATTAAACAGTTGTTTCAAAGAACCAAGAAAATGATGAATGGATTAAAATGATAATTTGATGTTTCACAAATATCCTTAATGGCAGATTCTTAGGAAAATTTTTAAAATTTACTATGAATACACACATGTTTCTCATTGTATCATTATTATTGATGAGAACTGAAACAAGTTTTTTGAGTTTCCTTTCTCCTCTTAATCTTTTAAACAAGGGGACGGGCTAAAGTGAGAAAATAATCAAGAACAGTCGAAAATTTTGTTACGTAATTTGGTCAGATTTTTGAATTGTTTACCAAAGCATATTATACGTGACAACATAATGATCTGAATCAATAATTATCACATAACAAGAGACACAAAAAATCAATACTAAGACTAATAATTTCTAACTCACTATAACCACTAGCAATATCTCTAGGATGAATTCCTGAAACTCTCAAACGCAAAAGAGGAGTAATCTATTGAAATGGAAAAATAAACGGTCAGTAAACAAAATGGATACTTAGCCAATGAAATTAAGATATCAATCATAAATTTAACAAATAAAAACGACATAAAAACATCCCTTGAAAAAAACAGAAATAACAGAACATATAAAAAAGGATTATAAAAATTTGTCATCTAACCTGTCTAGGTGGGACATTTTCAACAATTGCATCATGAATGATAGACTCTTTATAATGTTGTATAGCATCACGTTGTACTTGAGTTAAATTAGATTCAGCTTCCATAGAATCTGGGGCATTTAGAATTGCTTGTAACAATGCTTCACCATCATTTCCCAAAGCTACTAATTGTTCATGTGTAGGTTGAATTCGACGTTTACCTAGCCAACGCATAAAAAGCAGGTACAAATAAAGTAATCATTTCATTAATAGACGACTAAACATCATCTTCAGAATGATTGAATATAATAGTTTTTTAATGTTTATTGAATATCCAATCAACCAAATACATTCAATGAAGTTGTCATATATCACTTTTATGTTTTGAACAAGTAGAATAAATTAGTTAAACTATACATTATACGTTGAAGAATAATCTGTTTAGTAAATACTTGAAATAATTACTTTTAATTAGAACAACAATGCAGCAACCGACTATGGAGTATACTTTTATAGATAGGAGTTACTGACACTGGTTACCTAAATTGAAGTAGTTATAACGAAACTCGAACCCGTAAATCAAGAGTTGAAATTCCGATGCTATAGTGTAAGCTGGTGGCTTGGTGGATAACGCATTCGATTGCTAACCATTAGAAAACAGATTCGAATCCCACATAACCTACTTCAGTTTAGGTAGCCGGATAGTTTCATTAGCCTTTACATATAAACTGTGCCTAAGAGCCGAGCACACGAATCTGTACTTGGTGAATTGTATCAGATGCTAACACACTAAACCGAGGCCTCATTATACGAAAATATTGAACACAAAGTAACTAAAATAGAAGCATTTGATTGAAACGTAATGTGACTTCCAAAAGGTAGTCAACTCTTATTTGCTACGTGCAAATGTATATATTATACAATCGAATACACTTGCTAACGTTTTAGGATAAAAATTTCAATACACATATCAATATCGGTTAAACAATAACATTAACACCGTTAGATGCCGGCTCTGTAGACCAAAAGTTGGATGTTCATGCGCGAGACCGAAGGCCGTAAGTTCGATTCTCGGATGCACACTATTGAGGAGTCTCATACAAGGACGGAATTGCCATCCGATGCTTTCGGGTTTTCAATGGAAGTCTAACTAAAATCAGTTCGTGATAATAAAGACTATTAAAATAACTAGAAAACCAAGAAACATTAAGTGATTGCTTTCTTTTGTTTAGTGATACCACAACCGTGTTGACTGTTTCACATACTTTTGTGATAGAACAAAGCATTCTTAAGGCTTTAAAACTCTTCTTGCATATTAAAATCCAATCACTGAGATCTTTAACCACCTGATTAGTTGATGGCCTTTAGTTGATTTATATTTAGAATTGGATATATTTAAAGCCATTTTAAAATCATATTTGTCTTTTTGTTACATATGTGTGGTAAACATAGAAAAGTTAACGACTTTTAGTCCAACCCTTCAATATTTACTACGTTAGGTCTTTGAAAATGTCATCAATCATATAAGAATTAATAGTTGATTTCAGTGATCATTCAAGATTTCTAGTGTATCTGACCAAGAGACCAATCGGAAAACAGTTTACATTATTTTCGTCGAAATAATTATGATTTTCCAGTTTTAGGAAAACAAACCTTAAATAGGAATTTATAATCGAAAACATACTTGAATCGTTAATTACAAGTCTATCTAAGGCTCTGTCAATAACTCTGAGTCTGCGAGCTTCATATAGCCTGACTTCCGCCTCCTCAGCCCGTTCACTGCGAAAAATTCGACGACGATTTAAACGAAGCTTTGAAGACAATTCATCTGAACCAGAATTTGCACGTATCAAAAGAGTTGATGTAGTTGAATTTTGTTCTGGGACTTCTAATGTCTCCATATATTGTAGGGAATATCGACGCTGTTGTAGGAAATGCAAAGAAAAGACACAGTATTTAAACGATCACCAGTATATGCGATGCTATTACTTTTAGTATTAAACGTTAGAAATCATAGTCAAAATTCAATTCTAAAATGTATTAAAGAGGATGAATTTGTTGAACAAGTATCAGATTGTTAAGTGAATGAATAGAATGCTGATTGACAAATGAGAGGAATGGTACGACGTGGCTGGGTACCAACTACTTATGATACTGGATTATTGGCTCGAATCCAATTCCCCAATGAAGTGATATTAAAACGATCTCATTAGACAGATGGATAAGTTTTTTTTATCTAATGGAATAACACGGTTATGTACTAATTCTTAACAGAAAAATAACCAGGGGGTTCGAGGAAATCAGTCTTGTAGGCAGGCCACTTACTGTCCAATGAATTAAGTCCAGACTGTTAAACAATCCTTGGACATCAGAATGCTAATCAAAACGAGTGTTGCACATTTAAATGAAGTTATGAAAGCAGATAAATGTATACTGAAAATCAAAAAGTATTAGGATTATAAAGATAATAAGTCACTGGAATTGCATTGATGAGATTGATTTTGGGTTACTCCAAATACGATATTTAACAATTTATGCCTCTAATTTCATCAAAATGTCACTTACTAAAAGCATAAAAACCAGTAATCTTTTATTACAATGACTGGTGTGACGCATAGATCAGTGGTTGATGAATGTGCCAATGTATGGTCAACTTATTACATCAGACAATAATTCACCATATTATCAACCCGAATTTCCGAGTCTCTAGTCTTCACTGATAGGTTTCAGAGAAACTAATCTGAAATCTATGAAATTGCTGGTCACTAGTTTGGATCATCAGCGTGACCATAGAATAGTTAAAATTCAGAAAAAGGATAAAACGTTGGTATTAGTTTACATTTTTGTTCGTAAATTTAAACAATTTGAAGTAAATACATCACTTTACATTGTTCTATTTTGATCCCACCAATCATTCGATTAACCAGCGCTAATGGTTTCTTTACGCAACAAATATTAGCAAACAAGTAAAAAAACACAACTCAGATTTCAACTTGCATCAAGCTTATCCCATTCTAAGCTGTCTCTGTATAACAAAAGGTGGTTATTAACACTTATCTCATTGTCGGATTTTGACAACTTTTTAATTATGATTTATCTAACTCTATTTGAGTAACGAACTGAGAGTATGACTTGTCAGAATTCTTAGTTAAAATATGATAAATTCATATTACTAGTCTTAACAATGCTTGCAGTTTAATCACTACAGGCCGATTCAGTTTTAACGCTAGGCCATATACACACTAACCAGTTGAAAGATGAATCTTTCTATCGTTGGTTGAATAAAAAAGAACATTTAACAATCAGGGTCAATTCGAAAATGTATCAATGAGTAAATATTTGCTTGGAAACTTTATAAAAATTAGAAATAATCATAAACTTTGCCGATTATTTAGACTTGTTTTGTTAGATCCACAAAATACTTTGGTTATTTAAACTAAATCATGTATGAAAAGTTAATGAACTATCACAATTGTTTGTTGTCTGACAATAATTTTTAAAAAAATGAAGAAATCACTATTTAGAAGTTGGACATATTCACTAATAAACACCCCCTAGTGTTCGTCCCAAATTTTTAGAGCTCCATTACGAACATACGTATGTATCTCTATAATGTAATCCAGGGAATATGGCCACCTTATTGAACATAAAGGTATTGTAATTAGTTGTAAGGAAAAGACATACAATCTAAGCTAATATACAATTTGCAGATGAACAACTTTCCTGAGAACTGAAAATTAGACCAGACGATCTATGTTTAAATAGTATGTTTTACCGTTGAGCAATAAAGTTAAGATATATTCTATGTTATGTTGTTGCATTTGACAAGGAAATTTATTAATTTCCTAACAAATATGTAATCTACTTCATCAGAAAAACATGAACTACAAAACTCAGAAGAATAAAATACCTAAAAGCATAATTTGTTGGGGTAAATAATTAACCATTTCAACCAATCAACAAATTAATTTATTGAAAAGTATTTAAACAGAGAAAAAGACAGGAACATACTTGGATCACTACTCGAATCGAGCTACAGATGCCTCCATCTGAACTGAGAGTACACAGAGGAACAGGATACAGACCAGCACCTGAACTTGGTTGTTTTGTAGTGAATCCTAGGCGTGAACACCAAGAAACAGGTCGTGTAGAATTTCCATGCAACTTCAAAGCCATTCCAACAGCTACACCATCATCTCCATATAAATGCTTAAATTCGTCAATTTGATCATCACCTGAAGAGCACTTCCCTTTAGGTTGACTCTTAGTAGATGATGGATTGGTTACGATTAATTCAGCACCAGCAGTTACTAACTTCGAACCAACACGAATTTTACCAGAAGTAATCAGTGTTGTAAGCATGGGATCTGGATGCCAAGCAATTTGATACCAGCCATCTGTCAAACAAGCCTTCTTTGAAATAAAAACAATATTATTGATAAATAGGAAGCCAAAATGTGAGAACAGGATAGAACTTTCAATGAAACATATGCGAAGTGCACTATGAGGTTTCGAAAATCTACGTCGGACATGCGATTGTATAACATACTTGCTTATCATAAGAAATTAGCAATTTTGATCCAAGATGGATGTTAAATTGGAAACCAAGAGCACATATGACTCAAGTGTAATTACTCGATCGACTTAGCAAAGTTTCACAATTGAGATTTCCTCGACTTTTTCTTCCAAAGTTTGGCTTTCTACTACCATTAATGTGGAAGTTCTGACTCCTTCCGCCCTTCTTAAATGGATTTTATCCAGCTGTGATGATGTGAAACAGTAAATTTTTAAATAAATAATATATTTGTAATATCCCAATGAGTAGAAAAATTAGATTTTCTGACGTTTCGTGACCCAGTGTAAGCCACTTCTTCAGAGAATAAACAACCAAATTAACATTAATCCAAGTTTAAATAGTACAACGGACAACACGAATATTAGGCGATCAATCAAAAACAGGTCTGAATTTATTCAAAATTATCAAATCAAAACTTGGTAATGATACCTACGAAGCAAGTTTTTGTTCATCACCAGGGTTTATAGATTGGTTTTCTGTAGGACTCAACCTTGACGATATCTTAACTACAATCCGCATACAAGTAAATTAAAACGAAATTAGAGACCGTCGTGTTTCATAATCCATTTGAGTCCTTACAAAACGCTTGCCTCGAATTGTCTATAGATAACTATAAGTGAAGACACAGTAAATGTCTTTATCGTTCTAAGTAATCTGGAACAAAGTCATTATTTTAAACTTTATGTACAATCTACATGGGAAGAAATAGACAAATGCTGTGCAAAGGTTTTTCGAATTATTCCTTTGTTGATATTCTTAACTGAATTGTCAACAGTCTTAGCTGGTGTATGTGTATCCTGTGCGGACTGCTTCGATAAAGCCATTTAGTCACACGTTTTATGGAAGAGATGGATTGTAATTTACAGTAGAATCCAGGACGCGCGTTTCGTTTTATCTGGAACTCTATAGCTGGATTTACGTGCATCCTAGATTTGATGTCACTCCGGGATTCGAGCCCAATACCTTCCGTTTCAAATGCCAATAGGTTATCTGCCTAGGTAATGAGTTCAGATAGCCACTCAGTTGTGCAACATGTGTGCATTTGGTTTAATTTGCAAGGGTTTTTGAGTAATCCCATTGTGGATCATGTGTCAGCATTCGAAGCGAAAGGTACTGGGTTCGAGCAGTGGAGTGACATATCAACTCTACGATGCACGTAAATCCAGCTATAGAGTTCCAGATAAAACAAAACGTGCGTTCTGGATTTCACTGTTAATTACAATCCATCTCTTCTATAAAACACTTAAAGTTTAATGCTGGCATTCTCACCCTATAATAGCAAATACGATTTTTTTGTCGATTTTAAACGTTTTAAGCGCTATGCAAAGGTATTTACATTGGGCTTCTCATGCGATCTAAGATAAGAGTTCTTCACTTTGAATTTCATGCGAAAAACCAAAAGTGGTTTTCTCGAATTTGACTGCCTAGAGATTACAGTATACAGTTATACTGAAATTTCTGTATCTACGAGGCACAAAAGCTAGTCATTAAATACCAGTGAACCATGACGATTCATCTTATTGGGCGATGAAGTAAAATGAACACCCAATCACATCTGGTGAACAATACTATTTTCTGACCATCTCCATTGGCATGGTAGGACCACAGAGAACAAACTATCCGGCCAATGTTGGATGAGAGAGAAAAAATGGGAGAGATAGGGGAAGAATTACTACACGTAATTTTATTGTATACATACTTAGGACTTGGTTTGTATTATTTAAAAATTTCTTTAAGATTCTGCTCGACTCATAAGCTCTTACGTTTGACTGTCCCGGGATCATTGTTATTTAACTATGGAGTTATTGCCCAATTTTGTATCACTTGTAAAGTGGTCATGTACAGGTTGTGATTTCCTATTTGTGTTGTCATGAACATGCAATTACTGTATACAATCCCATGACTTGGGTAAGAATGATAAGAGGACAATATAATAACAAGTTTATCTGCTTGCTCTGTTCGTCTTCTGACTGGCTCGTTGGACCAATGGGAATCAGGATTTTATAGCTATTGAGTTATTGGTCAAAATCATTGGTCGGACAGTCCTAAAGTGAACAAATTCTAAACGGACTCTATAATCAAATAACTTGGTCAAGCAGGCTAAAATAAGAATTTTCGGATCAGCGACATCAGTGAGTTAGTCAGTTACAACGAAGGACCAGGCACATATATGCATCGGTCCAAGTTGCCACACCTCATTAGCACAACAAGATGAACACCAAATTCATAAAAGTAGTTACTTCAATAATAGTAATATATAAAAGAAAGATTGTGTATAAGGATATAATACAGGAAGAATTAGTTCATAGAAATAAAGTAATTTTAACCTCACGGTTTGAGGGAAGACAATGGGTGTATATACCCACGCCATGGTAAGTGATTTTGAGTTATGTCACTCAGAGTCTCCAACCATTGGTTACGATAGTCGCACGAGCCCCAACCAAGTAGTCAGCATCTGCCAACATGGCTCGGACTAAAAGTTAGTGACTTCAATGACTGATTCCACGTTTTGGTTTGACCAACCACACTCAACACTATTCAACATTGCGCGTCGTAGTAACCAGTGTTCAGGCATACGTAACACGTGGCCCAACCATCTCAGTTGATGTAGATTCACAACCACATCAAATGATTTACCATCATTCCCTAATACCCTGCGTCTAATCTCACTATTACTTACCTGGTAATACCAGCAGATACGAGCAATATTTCTAAGGCATCTGTGGTCAAATACTAGTAACTTACGAGTATTTTCTACTCTTAATGGCCACGTTTCGCAGCTGTAAAGTAGAACAGAACGAACTGCTGCGCAGTATACTCGTCCCTTAATTGATAGACGGATATCTCATCTTCGCCATAGGTGACGTAAGTTGGCAAAAGCCAAACGAGCTTTTTGAATCCGTGCTGAAATTCGGTCAGACACCACCCATTAGGGGTGATCAGACTTCCAAGATAAGTGAAGTGGTCGACGCGTTCAACTAATTCACTCCCTATCCTTAGTTCAGGTGCTGACGCAGGCCAGTCCGGGAGCAACAATTTATATCTAGAGGGGGAGAAACGTATCCCAAACATCCTTGCATTGTTACTCAGTGCTATCAAAAGACTCTGCATTTTGTCAGGGTCTTCACCAAACAGGACTGTGTCATCTGCGTATTCTAAGTCTATAAGTGTACCTCCTGGTAGGAGATCAATTCCTGAAAATTCAGTCGACGAGAGTGTTATTTCCAGTAGTAGGTCTATGATGAAGTTGAACAAACATGGAGATTGTGGACAGCCTTACCGGACACCACTTGAAGTTGTAAAGTCAGATGACAGTTCGCTATAAGCGCTCACTCGACTGGCAGTGTTCGAGTAAAGAGCCTTCACAAGGTTTATGTACTTCTGAGGTACACCTTTCAATGACAGACACTGCCACAGAACCTCTCGGTCTACAGAGTCAAATGCTGCTTTCAAGTCAAGAAAAACTATCATTATCGGATGCCGATAAGCATGTCTTTGTTCTAAAACCTAACAAACAGTGAATATGTGGTCGATACAGCCACGACCAGGTCTGAAGCCAGCCTGATTTTCTCGTGTTTGCAGTTCCCGAGTTTTAGTTAGGCGCCCGATAATTATCGAGGCTAGTATTTTAGATGCTATGTTAGTCAAACTGATCCCTCTATGGTTATCACAGGATGATTTTGGCCCCTTCTTATATATTGGGACAATCAGTGATTGAGACCAGTCAGATGGGATTACGTCCAACTCCCAGATTTTAGTTAGGATATTAGTCAACCTAATCGCTAAAATTGGACCACCAAACCTAAAGACCTCTGGAGCCAATCCATCTGGACCAGCTTTTCTTCCTCGTTTCAGATTAGCTATAGCCTTTTAAACTTCAGCTAGAGTCTGGGGGACCTATTTCAATGCTCTATTCAGGTTGTCTGGGAATGGTGGGTAGTTGTACAGTAGCTGAAGGCCAGCTGAACTGCCCCTTAAAGTGTTCCGCCCATCGTTCTAAACTTCTAGACTGAGAGCAGATAAGGGCTTCATCCTTTTCCGAGATCGCCTCACTTACACTTGGCTTCTTAATTCAGGTTTCTTTTATTAGTCTGAAGAGCTGTCTTATGTTATCTATAGCCGCTGCATTTTCCATCTCTTTTGGTTTCTCTGCTCACCACTACTCATGCTCGTTCCTTAGACTTTTGGTTAACCTAGATCTGATTTGTTTTCGTTCTTCATCGTGTTCAGAGCCTGATGGGATGAGTTCACGAGAATCTATCAGTGCAATAGATTTGGTAGAAATTTACTGATTTCTCGTGACCCTTTGGTCCAAATCATTAATAGATGTCGCTCTTGTTTCCACAGCTGTTTGTATATCTTTCAAAGCAACAACTGGGTTAGCCTCGTTCTCAGAACTACCTAAGTGTGACCTCAGTTGTTCCTGGAATCTACTTTTGGCTTTCTCGTCACTCAGTTCAACTCTAATGAGTCTTCGTAATGTGGTTTTCCTGAGTCCAATGAGGCGCAAGCAAATGCATGCCCGTATTAGGGCATGATTGGAGTCCAAACAGGTATTGCAGAACAAGCGACAATCTTCTATAGAGCCTCTCCAACGACGACTGACGACAATACGGTTTACTTGAATCCATCGTTGGCTTGGTGCGGGTGGTCGCCATGTTAGAGAATGTTTCTCCTTATGCTTAAAATTAGTGTTTGCTAAAAATAAACGATTGTCTGAGCGCAGTTGCAACAGACGATCACCATTATCTGTTCGCTGAGCAGGAATACTTGATTGATAGCGGTCATGAAGTTGACAGAAACCAGTCTTTTAAAGTTATTTATCGTATTCCTACTAGTTTTCCTTATGGGGTTCGATCTCGTCTCTTACACATAGCAGAAGCTATAGGAATTCGATCCAACAACCCAAGTCTTTGTGTTCATAAGAAATTTGTAACACCCTTATATCTCCCTTGGCCTTAATAAATAATTTTATTTTCCATACTCTTTCTTCATTTATTTTTCTTCACCCCCCTATCAATTATTTACTTATAATTTTTCTAATATTCGCTTCACCGTCCAATTATCTAAACACTTCTTATTACGTAATCTTAGAATTTCTATGAATGTTATTTCAGTGTCTATATTTTTCTAATCATCAACCTATTTTCCTATTATGTAACATTGATTCAAGCCTTTTATTATTCTTATCACAACTAGTACACCTGTCATTACACTATCAATTTGTACTTTTCACTTATTATTAATTTTGATTATGTAATCTATTCCACTGTTATCATTGACTCATAAACTGCCTTGATTGGTTTAATAATTTCGTATATGCATATAAATATTACTGTATATTAGAGTAAAGCCTGATGAGGATCTAATCGAAAACAATATTGTTCGCTTATATATGTTGTTCTAAATACTAAAATACTCACCTAAATGTTTTTATTTTTGGTTTAAGCTACCTGCTTGGACGTTAAAGTCATCTTCTACGAGTAGTATGTCTGCGCGTTTAGCTTTTTGAAGTTCAGAGAGCTTTCTGTAAAAGCCATCTTTCACTTCGTCCGGGCTGCAGTCAGTGGGAGCGTAGGCAGAAATTAGCGACATAGTGATTCATTCGGTAGGTAAGACTGGAGAGAACTAAATCAAAGTAACAACCACTAACCCGGACATTTAAGCAGCAATCAAAATGAGATAACAGTTACTGAAATTAAATAGAAAAAATCTAACCTTTACACATTGGTCAAAAATATCTATACGACTGACGCACAAGATTAGGCGCCGCGCCGGTGTATCGTCTTGTTCGATGACTTTCCGAAGGGCTGGTCTATGGTAAATACATAGAGAATACAAGTGTAGTTAGATAACAGTATGAAAACCATGTAGGGATTAATGATCAGTTGACTGAAGCATACTATAAGCTAAGAGATATTCGTGTTATAGTAAAATTATAACATTCAAGTAGATTGACAATACACAATCACTGAGACGGCATCCAACAGTGTTAATGTCTAACTTCAACCAATCCACGATGTTGAGCGACCATCTTCCATTGTCTTCGGTTGGTAAATGCCTCACACCCGACACGGCTGAACTACACTGGTCACGGCTTTTTCGTGGATACTGGCTGCCGATGAGCCCTATACCAGAACGAAACGGCCGTCCAGTGCTTCCAGGTTTGGTCTAACATTGATCGGCTGATGATTTCAATGAAACTCAACAATCTCCACAGCCCAAAATGGAAAAAAACGGTTTCAGTGGAACGTGAAGTTAAATTAAATTTCCTTAAATATTCAGAGTTTCTTTAAATTATTCTATTAATAACACATCACTTTATGCAGATAAAAATCAGATACAAAGTGTTTCTGAACAGAAATTACCTTTGACAGGTTTCTATTTCACGATCATAACGATAGTGTAATTCATTCAGAACATGAATCGGTGCACAATAGTCACAAAGTAACGTTGAGCATAAATCACTGTAAAGTAAGGCTATTGTACCAATTTTCCACATTATTTGTAAGTAATGATTTTCAATCCAACCACGGGTAATTAAATTTGGACAAATTTTACGACAGCTCAAAAATGAACTGAAAATAAAGGAAAAATGAAGTATTTGAATTTACGAAACATTTTCATTGGATATGTTCAGACATACCAGGATGTGGATTACATCAACTGTATTAAAGTGAGCAATATCACTACTCAATTGAGTAAATCCAAAGTATACAACATAAAAGCATTTACAACAATTAACATCTAGCTGATAATCTAATGTCTACATACATTACTCACAAGAAAAGATCTTAATTATATCTTATTGTGAGTCATCGTCATTTGTGTAAGGATGCCGAATGCACAAAATGAAGCAAGCGATTTTCTTCAGAGATCTCACGACATTTTGACCCAAAGATTTGACACAAAAGAAAGTGAAACTGTGAAAAGAGACGCAATCTCACAGTAACCGTAATATGAAGTATATCTGAATGCGATGGGTAACTCTCGCTGGGGATACTTAAATTCATACAACTGAGTGGTTTGAAGTGTTATCCAACTTGTCTCAAAATAGAAGCAGGTGGAGATCTTGCTATGGGTTTCCCATCCATTCTTTGTAGAAGTAAAATGAACATTCTTAACTGAACGAAATATCACTTGAATTTTTTTCCTAATTGAACAGTACCTTCTAATTAGTACTATTTCTCTTTATTTATCGGTTGATTGTATGAACTTCCTTTCGTCTGTTTTCTTCTCACGATATTAATATTCCACTTTGTGTGGTGCATTATTTTGTACCAGGAATTCTATTTGTTATAATTAAGTAAATAAATGAATCTTGAACATATTTATATACATTCAACAAAATGAATAAATGAAAATAACTTTAGTAATATTTCTTCTGTATATATTTGTAATCTAAGGTTTTGGGAGGATTGATCCTGGTGTAAGTTAGGATACTTCAACAGCTAATTAATGCAACGTTTCATTATTTTTTAGAAATCCATGAACAGGAAATCGTACATAGAGATGTAATTTATTGGCGAGAATATAAACTCAATAACAGAGAAGGAAATTCTCACCTAAAATACTTTTATGTGAAGAAGAACATGTTACATAAACGCTCCATCAAGATATTATACTAGCCCTGATATCGTTTACCAAAAAATGCAACAAAAGTGAATTTCTGATTTTATAAAATGAAAATATGAAAATAAATCAACATATTACTATACTTTTTGTAAAATATTCTACTTTTCCGATATCAAATATATGAAACAATTTAACCCAGTAATTAAACACAGTTTTGTGTGCTAAGATGTGAGTAACACTTATTACTAAACCATTAATGGTACTATCTAAATACATAACCTTTTTTGTCATCGTTGTGACCATAGTGACATTCGTCTTATTAATTACATCTGGATTAATGTGAAGTTGCAGATTAGACCATAGTACATTTACGCCAGATCTCACACTGATCATTACTAAGTAATTGATTGACGAGTTCAAACCAAAGACTTATTGGATGAAAAACTGAAGTGTCTACGGCGACTTGACATATGAATGATACGACAAAATAAAGGATATCTGAATACAAAAAGACGAAGTAGAATTATATGATTCGATTGGGGTCCTTATAATTTATTGAACATGCAAATGAAATTTGAAAAAACACCAACTTTTAGTCATACATGACTAACTAACCTTAATTATACAACCATCTAACATCAGGAAGCACTAGACAGTTGTTTTAACCTAGTATGAGATTCCCTGATAATATGCATCCACGACTGTGACAGGGATTGAACGCATAACATTCAGATATCGAGATGACCGTTTAACCATTAGACCGTTGAGCTGGCACCCAATTTTCGCACTTATAAATTCAGCCGATTCGCGATACTGTAAAACCATCATAGACTATCATTCGTGATATTTGTCTCGTACCCCATAGGATTGAGCTCAAATGGTCACTGCTTCTCATTAGAACTCTGTACTAGAACAAAACAGATGTTCAATATTTCCTGGTTTCAGATGCTTGTCTAACAAGAGTCAGTCCACAATTTGAAATTGCAGATTCAATGATCTAAACAACCCACTAAACTAAAAACCCAGTTTGTTGATAAATACCATCATTTTGAATGATGATTTATTTCTCATAACACATGAAATAGTTGGCGTGGTTGTGTAGTTTGACTGAAACTGTTGAAACAACCCTTAGTATTAATACTAAATTCACATGATAATCCTGGTTAGTGAAATAAAATAGAAAATTGATTACAGATCTGGAAACAGTAACCCAGAAGCGATCCTAGATCTATTTAGCTATGAGCTAATACGTCAGATAAATGTATAACCGGTAAGCTTTAAGTTATTTATGTCACATAATTATCAACCTTCAAATAAAATCATTATTAAAAAAGCAGGTGGTTTGAAGTGGAATAAAAACATGCAATCGTCACTTATATGATTTCAATTTAATGAAAGAACAGTTACACCCATAATTTACTAACAAACTAAACCTACTTCTATTAAACACTGACACATGGGTTAGTTACACATATTTTGTAATTCGGAACTTTTTCAATGGATATGGAAAATAAGTTTGAGTGCCAATATGACACTTACTTGATAATTTCTTGTTTTCCAACACATCCAAACTTATCAGGAATCAAAACAAAATAATGGAATTTGTAAGAAATAGGAAGATTGCTTTCACTTTTTGTATGCATAATATACTTCATATCCAGCAACCAGTAAAGTTTATCTGCAGTCTGTAAAGACCATTTATTATAAGTATCATTTAAAAGCTTCAAATATTTCGGTAAGTGAAGTGGTGTAGAAGAAACAGATAACTTTTGATTATTAACATTGTCAGCAAGTAATAATTTCCATTTTAAAAGTGACTGGTTATTTGTAGAATTTAATATCTCAGTCCCATAATATCTTCTACGTATATTCCACAATAGTCCATATAATGTAGTATTCAATGAAATATCAGATGTAGAGAGCACATGTTGATTAGGTGATGGAATTGATTGATTATGTGCAATCAGATTCTGTTGGTCAGCCCGTGCTTTTTCACGTTCCACTTCTAATCTAATTGCAATGAAATAATTATTCACTTAGTAAAAATATGTGACTATCAAAAATATTAAAATGCGAAACCCCATATACACAAAAAAACAGAAAAATTTTGTTCGGCAACATTTAACTATATAGTAGCATTTAAGTGTGAATTTGTAATTAACAGATTAGATTAATTAAATAGAAAAGGTAAGTTATACGTGTCAACGATGAAGTAGAAATGACCAAAATAAATTTAAACCATTGAACAAATAATATAAAAGTTTCTGATTGGTATATGATCTCAATCAAATGTATCTCTCAAGTTAAATAATTAACTTATTGTATTAAATGATTTATTGAAGTTGGATCGGAGCTATTAAAACCGACATTTGATGGGAATATCAAGCAACTTGCTCAGAAGACATATTTTTTAAGAGACCGGTCGATTGCAGTCTTTAATATCAAAAACAGGAAAAGTCAAACATATATATATATATATACGACTATTTAAGGGTACTATTAACATGTTAAATGCTAGTGAAACAGTTTTTATTTAAACACCTCTAATTTAAATAACCACAATACATTTAGACTATTGAGTCGGGATTTAGTGACAAACGATATCAAATTCAGTCAGTTCATAATAAAAATGTATTCGTCATTTAATATTATCAGGGAGTTATTGACTTTATATCAACTTGGTTAACTAAACAGGTCACATTTTCTCCAGCTGGTTTCCGTTCGTAATAAAAATTAAGCCTAAAATGTGCGTAAACTTTGTAGTCTACTCAGCAGAGATAATCTGGAAGACATTAGGCTGACTTATCTTTCATACAAAAACAATATTTGTTGTGCTAAAATTTGAGAAAAAGTTTAAAATCGATTAACGATAAAAAAAAGCTATTCTCCCAAAAATATCTCTTGAACTATTATTAAACCAATTTTTGTAGTGAATTATTTTAAATTATTCTTTGACGTGAACTTCTGGAGAATTTAGTTATTATGAACGATATGATCACCAAAATAACACTAAGAGAAACCCGTTACAAGACACGAAAGTATTATTTATTCTTCCCATGATGAGATACACCTCGAAATGTTACCTTAAAAAGAAAATAAACGTTTGCACGCAAGGAATGTAAGTTAACTAAAAGAAAACATATAGAATATTTAATGTAGAAAAGTTAAAACGACCAAACGAAATAACAAACTCGAATAAAGTTTAGACAAGATAATTATATGAGTCAAAGTTGTGTATATTCCATTGAAATTTAGCATTGGTTCCCATGATACAACAATTATATTATAAAGCTTAAACAAAGAGTTCAACCAGATAGGTGACACTGACTTACGATACATTAATTTCCATCATGTGAGTATCACCTTCAGAACGTTCGAATGATAAGTCAAATTGAGTATCAAAACATCCTCTAAATGAGTCAATATAAATATGAGAAGCTTCCCAGAAATCATCATGCACTTCGCCAATTTGTTTCTCGCCACTGTAAACACACAATGATAAATTGTCTTTAAGATTATGGGGATTGCAATTATAAGATTGACAGCAATTTTCAATTTTTACGAAATCATAACCAGAAACGTAAGGGTCTGCAAGCGTTTTGGTAAACTTCCGAGAGGATACATCTTTCAAAGTCACAGAATCTCCTCTACCTGTCTTGAAACCAGTGAAATGTGAATCGTGATTATCGTGACTCTTCTCCACATCCACATCATCATCACAAACGTTCGACGAGTCCACAAGTGTTTTGGCAAACTTCCGAGAGGATACATCTTTCAAAGTCACAGAATCTCCTCTACCTGTCTTGAAACCAGTGAAATGTGAATCGTGATTATCGTGACTCTTCTCCACATCCACATCATCATCACAAACGTTCGACGAGTCCACAAGTGTTTTGGCAAACTTCCGAGAGGATACATCTTTCAAAGTCACAAAATCTCCTCTACCTGTCTTGAAACCAGTGAAACGTGAATCGTGATTATCGTGACTCTTCTCCACATCCACATCATCATCACAAACGTTCGACGAGTCCACAAGTGTTTTGGCAAACTTCCGAGAGGATACATCTTTCAAAGTCACAGAATCTCCTCTACCTGTCTTGAAACCAGTGAAATGTGAATCGTGATTATCGTGACTCTTCTCCACATCCACATCATCATCACAAACGTTCGACGAGTCCACAAGTGTTTTGGCAAACTTCCGAGAGGATACATCTTTCAAAGTCACAGAATCTCCTCTACCTGTCTTGATACCTGTGAAATGTGAATCTATACTAAAGTCAACACTTTTATAACTAGCGATTTCGGAAACATTCATAATTTGAGTTAGATCAAAACCAGTAAAACTATCATCAAAGTCTTGACTAGGAGAATCTACTCGTTTGTTCACAGACGTAGAAGCCATTATATATACTGTATCGTAATCTGCTTTCATTTCGTCTTCTGAAGGATAGACAAAGTTAATTAACTTCGGGTATACTGATAACTCCTGTGGTCTAGAAGATTCATTGACATCAGGGCTGATGCAGGGACTCTGAAATATAGGAGTGACTGGATCTGATGACTTACATAGGGTCCATCACCTGCAAGGCCCACATAGCAATCATCTCCCATATTGAACAAGGGTCTGATTAAGGAGGCACCTAGACTGTATAGTAAAGAATGAATAATTTACATTACTTTTTGCTTCATATTCATCTATGATATCCTCAAAGTTAATGCTTTCAGCATTATTACACACATCTGATATAAATCCAGTCACGGAGGATAAGAAATCCATCAATGATTTATTTACGTCTACTTCTTGAATGAACCTGGGAAAGCAACCGAAAACGTAAAATTAACAAACTTCATTTCGAAATCCATTTCCTAAAAACTTTATGCAATAAACGTAGCTAGTGTACATAAAAATAAATGCATGAACAGTGCACAATTATTTTTTAAAATAATAAAAACCGAAAAATTCCAACACAAGTGTTATTAAAGATAAACAGGTACGCAAGCAAACCACTGAAGACATTAATAATCAAATATGCAGCCTACTCGCGTCCTTAACTTTCATATTTCATATATGAAGTTTTTTGGATGAGGTTATAAAGCTATATATCATTCATTTTCTTTTTCATTAGGTCTGAATTTAGTGGGGGTGTATACAAACGACAAATAGGTAGTGAGGGTATCCTGCGGTTCCCGAGTTTTTACCGTGACAGTTGATCAGACAGCATACAAACGATTATCAATAGCTACCCAGTTAAAGAATAGCTCCCTGCTTCCTAAGAAATGCTACAAAAAAGGCTATCGAACCTTCGAAAACATGAGAAGTGATTCGAGATGGTTTTTCACATTGGTTAAGTGATCCTAGACGAATGGTCAAAATGTGGATCATTTATGTGGGTTTTAGACGCATAACACACATCAATATACAAAAATGAACAATATTTGCGCGAACAATTGTTTTCAATAACTTCATCATCAGGCTCTACAGTTATAAGTCCATAATTATTATGATATTTTACAAAGGCCAAAATGAGGCATGTATTAATTAATTTGACAATGTTATATGTTAAAAATGGTGAACGTTTGCATCTGTTACGACATATATACTTCAAAATTGTATTATTTGTAAATTGGAAAGGTCATTTAATATAAGATTTAATATAAGATCTTGAGATTTTCGCTAGAAGAAACTTGCCCTATAAGAAAAGTTGGATGGTGGCTAGCAGTGGAATCCAGAACGCGTGTCTCGTCCTACCCGGAACTTGTCAGATGGATGTGCCTGTATCTCCTGAATCTCCATTACTCGAACCCAGTACCGTTCGCTTCAAACGCCATCGCCTCATCCACTTAGCTACTGAATTTAGATAGCCACTAGCTTGTGAAATTAGGTGGAGTTTTAATTCATTTCTAAATCGTTTGTCTGAATCTCAACACTGATGTTTAGGGCTGCAATATGAGACTGACTAATTACAGTTCTAAACATCAATGGTTAGGATCCAAGCAATGAATTAAAATTGTTGTCTGTTGTGATGTTGAAAATTGTATCAGGGATTTCAAAGTCCGATTCCAGAAAACCAGGGTTAACATTTCGCATGACCGGACAATTAACGCCCGTTATACTTGAAAGAAATGGGATTACAGAAAGACCGGTGGTAAGAATAAAAGTAATACTGTGTGCAATGAGAAGAGTGTGGATGATTGACATTCACATGTTTGGTATATTGTGGAAGGTAGTTTCTTCTGAAGGTACATTGAAAAGAAATTAATAATGATGACTACCTTGCTGACCTAGGAGTGTTACCATAAAAATCAAAAGACAACAGTATGGAACCGGTAATATATGGTAATTTTCTTTCGTTAGCTCCCGACTTTCCAAACCTTACCGCTGGTACTGGGAATTCTTAGGGCAAGGCAAAGTGAGTTGTTTTTAGGGACGAATCTTTATAAATCTTTTTTTGTGGAAAAGTAACATCACTTGAAATTCCAGTTATCCGTGGAAAAAGCCATTCTGCTGACACATCCAAGTACAGTCTACAGTAGAACCTCGTCTCTGGGTGCTAAAAAGGCTGCACGGCCACGTATCTGTCTGAGTCTTACTAGACGTAGGAAAGACACTGCAAGGAAACCTTTTAGGGTTTTACCTAACGATAAACAAGCTAAGAATATATTTCAGGAACAACTAGAAAAACAGTTAGGCGGCCATGTAAGTTGTGCCCACCACGAGGCAGCGTGGAATGACATCCGAAAAGCTGTAGAAACAACAGTGATATCCGCTAGTAAGGTAAACCATAAGGTCAAGGAGAAACAATGGATTTCGGCAGCGTCTACCGCACTAATGGATGCTCGTAAACTCATCCCATCTGGCTCTGAACATAACGAAGAGCGGAGTCAGCTTAAGCGCAGGCTAATAAGAAGCCTGCGCAATGATCACGAACAGTGGTGGGTAGCGAGAGCAAGAGAGATGGAAAAGGCAGCGGCAATAGGTAACAGCAGACAGCTATTCAGACTTGTTAAAGAAACCGGTATTAGGAACCCAACTATCAGTGAAACTATCTCAGATAACGATGGACATATCATTCATTCTTAATCCAGGAGATTGGATCGATGGGCAGAACACTTTAGGGATCAGTTCAACTGGCCTTCAGCCACACTTTAGTTACCCACGATCCCCAGTCGTCCTGAATGGCAAATTGATGTAAAGCTATAGGAAATCTGAAGCGAGGGAGAGCAGCAGGCCCTGATAGGTTTACTCCTGAGATTTTTAAGGATGGTGGTCCAGTACTAGCAGCGAGATTGACTGAGGTCTTAGGTAGGATCTGGGAACTAGACGTAATCACATCTGACTGATCCCAATCACTGATTGTCCCAGTCTATAAGAAAGGACAAAAGTCCTGTTGTGAAAATCACAGAGGAATCAGTTTGACTAATATAGTGTCTAAAATATTAATAATACTTCGACGCCTAACCAAAGCTCGTGAAGAGCAGACTAGAGAAAACCAGGCTGGTTTTCGACCTGGACGTGGTTGTATAGACCAGATATTCACTCTTCGTCAGGTCCTAGAACATAGACACGCATTCAGACGTCCCACAATAGTAGTATTCCTCGACCTTAAGGCGGCATTTGACTCCGTTGATCGTGAGGTTCTATGGCAGTGTTTGTCAGTGAAAGGAGTACCAAAGAAGTACATTAACCTCATAAAGGCTCTCTACTCGAACACAACTGGTCGAGTTAGAGCCTATGGCGAACTGTCATCAGAATTGGTTACCTCAAGTGGTATTTATCAGGGCTGTTTACTCTCTCCATTCTTATTTAACTTTGTCGTTGACATGCTTTTAGAGATTACACTTTCATTATCTCAATCTCCAGGAGTTGAACTTTTACCGGGAGGCTCACTTGTTGACTTAGAATACACCGATGACATAGTTCTATTTAGTGAAGACGCTGACAAAATGCAGTCTTCTGACCACTATAAGCAACTATGCAGGCATGTTCTGGATGCGATTCTCTCTCTCGAAGTGCAAAATGTTACTTCAGGATTGGGTTGCATCGGCACTGAACTAATGATAGGGAGTGAAGTAGTTGAGCGTGTTGACAGCTTCACTTATCTTGGGAGTCTCATCAGCCCTTGTGGTCTGGTGTGTGACGAAATCTCAGCACGGATACAGAAGGCTCGGCGAGCTTTTGCCAACTTGCGTCACTTGTGGCGTAGGCGAGATATCCATCTACCAACCAATGGACGGGTTTACTGTGCAGCAGTTCGTTTCGTCCTACTTTATGCTAGTGAAACATGGCCGATAAGAGTAGAGGATATTCGTAGGCTACTAGTATTCGATCATAGGTGTCTTCGAAGCATTGCTCGTATATCCTGGGACCACCGGGTGAGTAATGCAGTTGTTAGGAAACGGGTACTAGGTAAGGATGGCAAATCGATTGATGAAGTAGTGAAACTTCATCAGTTGAGATAGCTGGGACATGTGTTACGTATGCCCAATCACCGACTGCCCCGAGGTGCAATGTTTCATGGTGTAGGAGTAGGTTGGAAAAAAGCTAGGGGCGGCCAGACCAAAACGTGGCACAAACCCATGAAGTCTCTGACAATTGGACTGAGCCATGTTGGTAGGTGTAAACTACCTGGTTGGGATTCGCGGGATGATAGCAATCGATGGTTAGAGACCTTGAATGACATGGCACAAAATCGTTTGCAATGACGAAGGTGCATCCACTCTTTGTGTTCTACCAAATTCTAATCTTCTGAATTCTTCATGTCTGTATCTTTTTTCTCTTTTCAAATTTATTTCTCTGGATTATACTCCTTCAATAACATCTTCAAACCCTAATCTTTCGGTTTACTGCTTATACTCTTACTACTTCTACCACTATGGGATTTGAATCGACAACTGCATCTCTGTGCTAATGTGATATGACAACTCGAACTGATGTACGTACGTACGAAGTTCGATGTTGTGACTGACTGACTAACTGAATTGACTTGGCTGACATGGCACAACTCAAAAGAACATGTTCCAGACAACATAACTCAGTTGCGTAACTGCGATAGGCATTTCCGACTGCCATATTAAGAGAGCAGTTTTGGTCTAAGATATGTGAACAGTACCAGAGAGCGCACAAACTGTGATAATAAGTACGGAAACATACCAACCTTAGTCTGAAACTATCACCGTGGAACCATACTTTCATTCATTTATTTATTCTCAGTTTTTCTGTCTATTGACCTCAAATTGCTGCTCGATTGAGGGAGACAAGTGTATTCGGGTCTTCTACATATATAGAACGGGTCTGCCAGGGAAGTCCTACTCACTGCCTTCTCGTGGCATTACTGTTGTTTACGAAATTGAGAGGACGAAAAGTGAATGTCCGACACTTTAACCGGGTTGGTGGACACGGAAAGCCCACCTAGGGGAGTTGGAAAACCCTGATTCCAAACCAATCGTGCACATGGGCTCCAGTATCCTGAGGGAACGAATGGTGTATGAACCAATTGTTGGTCACCGGCTACCGTGGGAATGCATCGCCTCACGATGCTCCACTGCCTTGTGGATATGATCTTTAAGTTAAAGGCTCCGGGTGTGGTCCCCTAAGAAAACCATTTGCTTCGGCGTGGGCACCTGGGCAATATCACAGCCCTCACACAAATCAAATGAGACTTGTGTGGTACATATATATCTGGTGCCCCTTTGTACCAATATTTATGTGCTTAAATAAAACAAATATGTTTCTTATACAAAAAACCAATATAAAATATCACCAAACACTCTTGCAACTGCCTATGGTGTAATGAACCGTTGTATTCAATCATGACACAAAACCAAAGGTACACTTCGTTAGGAACCTAGAAGTACCCCTGTAAATAAAAGCAGTGCACCAAAAGGATTAGAAGCGTTGATGTTGATGGTCTATCATCATATGTAGAAACCATGAAGTACGCGTTGCCATCGCCATTAACTTAACGTTAGTTCAAACTTTGAATAAGATTTCACGCGGTACCTGTTTAAATCCATCTTTGTAGAAAAATAGATGATTTAAAAAACGGAGGGACATTATTCATTAACCTTTAACTAAGTCTTACTAAGGACAGCTTGAATTATTATTATTTCAACAAATATCGGTACAAAGAGGCACCAAAATATATATGCGTCACACAAAGTAGTTATCATTCAATTTGTGTGGCCTGGAATGTTGTCTAGGTACCCAAACCGAAACGGGTGATCACTCCACCGAGCATTTGACCTATAGATCTAATCCACAGGGCAGTGAGGTGACGTGAGATACAATCCCGTGGCAACCGACGACTAACAATAGGTCCATGCGCCATTTGTCTCCTCATAATTCTGAAGCTCGTGTACATCATTGCTTTGGAATCAAGATTTCCCATTCCCCAGCTTGAAAAATTAGAGAAAAGTTCTTTTATTAACATTTGTAATCTTCCTATGAACAAAAATGTTGACAACTGAGACCACAATGTATATTATGCTTATTTATTTATTTGAACACATAAACATTGGTACAAGAGGGCATCAGATAGATATGCGCCATATTTATTGTGTGAGGGCTATGGTACTTCCCGGGTGCCCAAATATGAGAAGGTGGTTTTCTCACCATACCACGTTGGAAGCACCAGTTCCCGTCCGATCACGACAGTTAAGCAACGCTTGGCCCGGTCAGTACTTGCATGGGTATATTATGTAGTCTAACGTTGCGGACTGAACTCAATTAGATGATTGAAAATCAGTTTTCGATGTGAAACTACAAACCCCAACAATTTCTACGGCACCCTAATCTGATTAAATGCATGTATTAACTTCACATAATAAGTTGTGGGTCGACCAGATCAGAAAAGTGTATGCTTAAAAGATACGTAGGTTTTTAAAATGAACATTTAACACCTTTTATTTGAAATGCCCCAAAGGCACGAATCTGTAAGTTTTGACATAATATACCAAAGTCGTGTTATCCCTTGTAGAAAACCCACCGATCTAGAGGTTAACACAAGCCAAAACTTGACAGTTCATACAGATTGATGAAATGTAATGCTGAAATGCCATTTACATATGAATGAATTTCACACCGAAATTCCAGGACTTGCCACCCTTAATTTCATTGGTTTGTCGGTATATTATAGTCTACCTAGATAATTTGATAATCGAAACTAGTTGACAAGGTAAGGTCTTATATAGCAGAATTAAAAACCATTATATGTGACGTTACTAACGCGAGTCTGTTTTTCTTATTGCAGGGCATAAAAGAGTAAACTTACCAGAGAAAGAGGAACAGGCCCTACATAAGCTGAACCTGCAGTACAATGGATAAAACTATTTTCTGATAAGTTTTCTTTTTTTGTACTCGAACCACGTCTTTCAGTTTTAAATATGTATGTTTGCCAGTACGCTGCGTTCTTACTTCAGAGGCATTTACAGGTCCTGACTGTTGTGTTATTGTTTAAGATTGCTTCTGCTTCCAAGTAAACGCTAATACTACGTGCTACACTTCCACTATACAACTTGGGCGCGAAGCATCCAGCACAGAGTTTCCGCGACCCTCATCTGACCTCGAGCCCACTAACTCTTCAGTCTTCAGTAATAAGGATAGTAGGTTGATGAACCTGTGTTAATCCTGACAGATTACCTTCCAGTGAAGGTCCAGCTTCTCCTTGAAAATGTTCACTGCTGGTGCTGATACCACTTGTTCGGGTAATGCGTTCCAGTCATTGATCACTCGATCAGAAAAACGGGACCCCACCTTTAGTTTATTAGATCGCGGTTCCAGAACCATTTTGCTGTGACCTCGGAGATTATCAGTGCTGGAGGGAGTAAAAAGATAAGACACATTAACACCCGAATCATAATTAAAGATACGGAATGCCAGTATAAGGTCACCTCGCGTCCTACGATAAGATAAGGGGGAAAGGTTTAGACGTTTTAAACGCTCATCGTAAGGGAGTTTAGAAAGACCCTTCACTAATTTTGTCCCTACACGCTGGACACGCTCAAGCGATTTAGTATCCTTTATCAGACAAGGGCTAGCTGCTTGGATACAGTATTCTAAGTGTGGCCTTACATAGGTGGGATATGAAATTCGAAACATATCCTCGTCGAAGCATTTAAATGCTCTGCGAAGCGACCATAGCGCACGAGAGCCTTTGGAAGCAACCGCATTGCAGTGCGTAGTAGTTTTCAAGTCGTGACTTATAATTACTCCTAAGTCTTTATACTCTTGAAGGCGTGGAAGAGATGTACCATTAATGGTATAGTGGTAACTAATATCGCGCCCGATGTGCATGAACACGCTCTTCCTGGAATTAACTTCCAGGCCCCAATCATGAGCCCACCTAACTAATTCGTCTAAATCTGCTTGCAGATAACAACGATCAGTCTTATTTCTTATTGTTCTCCAGGTTTTAACATCATCCGCAAACAATAACGTCGACGACTTAAGTAATAAAGGTAGTTCATTAATATACAGAGGGAAAAGTGAAGGGCCTAAGATGGTGCCTTGGGGTACACCACTTTTGACCGGTTTCCATTCGGATAGCGTTCCATTGACCCTCACTCTCTGTCTGCGGTCACATAAGAAGCTTCCTATCCAATCCTGTATAGCACCTATTATTCCAAAGTTCGTGAGCTTTTGCATAAGACCTAAGTGTGAAACCTTATCAAACGCTTTGCTAAAATCTATGAATATCACATCGACAGACAGGCCGTTGTCTAGGGCAGCTGTCCAATCCTCTCTCGCAATGAGTAAGTTAGTCAAGCATGAATGCTTGTTAAGAAACCCATGTTGCTCGGGAGTTAACAGATTGTACGAATCTATGTGACTCAGTAGCTTAGCCCGAATTATCTTTTCAAGCAACTTAACTACTATGCTGGTCAGGCTGACAGGCCGGTAGTTAGATACGATCCGTCTCTGACCATCCTTAAATATAGGACTAACTATGGCGTCTTTCCAGTCTCTAGGTAGTTGAGCCTGTGAAAGGGACATGTGAAGAGCATCGTGAGCGGTCTTGAAATAATGTCCGCAAGCGATGACAGCAAACGTGAGTGTAACCAATCGGGGCCCGGTATCTTACAAGGTTTGAGGTTAGTTATCAATGGAAGAACAATCTCCTCAGTCACATGTATAGATCCTATAATATCTCCTTGTAAATGGGACAAGTAGCTGTAACACTTCACTAAAATAGTTAGCAAATGTCTCAGCTTTTGCTAAATCTGGGTTCAGCTAGTAAATCTGAATTTTCGTTTAACAGTAACGAGGGGATACCATTACTACGTTTTTTCAAACTTTTAGCGTACGAAAATAGTCTCTTCGGACAGCTGCGGCTGTCGTATGTCAACTGTCGTTCGTAAGTTGTACAGGATTTAGCTATGGTCTTTTTACATATATTCCGGATTTTTTATATTCGCGCTTAAATGATGCCTGTCCTGTTGACAAGAATAAGTCCCAGAAGTGTTTCCTACGCTTCAACAGCTTCCGGGTTTCCTTATTAATCCATGGAGGGCAATGTGATAGCTTACGTGTTGACAACGGTTGAGTTACGGACTCGAACGTAGCCTTAAACCTATTCAATTCGTCTTCGATCGGTCCATCAGCGTCGACCGACCAGTCAATCGAGATAGCATAGTCCCTGATTGCCGGAATATTAGCTCTCCAGATATTAGGACGGGGTGGAGCAGATGCAAATTCAATACCATGTATCCGGAACTTAAAGGAAAGTACTACATGGTCACTATTCACCAGTGGGGGAAGGTGTTGAATGTCGACGATATCTTCACAGTGGTGTGTGAGGACAAGGTCTATCAATGACGGATTATGTTCCAAGTCTACATGCGTCGGCTTAACGATACATTGTACAAGTGCACACTGAATAATAGATGACAGAAGGACGTTATCGAAACCCCCACCTGGAGTTGTGAGCTCTATCCAGTTTATATGGGGTGTATTGAAGTCTCCAACGATGAGACAACATTCTGCCTTACTCCAAGAACAGACGTGTCTTATGATAAAATCATCAGCGAGACAACATGGACTACGATATATTCCTCCTATGGTCACTAACCCGTTTCTAGACCTCATTGTACAACATGCTACCTCACACGTACCACTAGCATGCGCCTCCGATATGATCGATTGTATGCGAAAGCGTTCCCTAACGTATAACACTATGGCTCCCCCCTTGCTTCTTGTAACTCTATCACTTCTGATACAGATGTAGCCTGTAGTTAACCCACATTTTTCCTTACAACAGGCATCTATTTAGAGATTTTTTTGCTTTTTCAACAGTGAGACAATACTATTTGTTCAGCCTAGTCATTCGAAACGCCTGGTCTTTGTTTACAAAAGCTTTACACCATCTTGACTATGATTTCTAAGTGTTCTTGTGGCGAACCCAGAAATAATAGGTGGTGGCGAGTAAATTCGCAAGAAAGATTTCTGTAAGTCAGTGAAATGTTATCCGAGTCTGATCACAAAATACGTAACAATTTACCGATCATCGTCAAGGACAGGGACAGTCAACGAGCATCAATTAATTGCAGGCCATGGACTAGCCCATCCAGCAGTGGCTGCACTCTGTTCTATGTACCTACTCTTACTAATACATTTCTGCAGTAACGTCATTTATGTTGTACGGTCATTAAGGTAGCCATAGTACCTGAATACGGTGAAAGGGCAATCCCCGTCAGGCACTAGCCGTGAGGTGTGACTTCAGCGTTAGCTGGTTGGTCACACCACTCCTGTTTAACTCGAGTAGGCCCCCAATGATTCGACTCAGAATATCATCGCTGGTGAACAACACTAGTGGGCAAGACTTAAAATAACGCAATCTCATTTGTTTTGCTAAATACACCCTAGAAGAAGGTGTTGTCTCGAAACCACACCAGGTTGCCATTGAACAAGCCGTGTTATGATTTCCTCGCAACAACTGGTCAGAATAAATCATATGCCTCTCGACGCATCAACTATTCTACGTATAAACCGTTGAACAGAAGAGTCGCAAAACACTTGATGTCTGCGACATCTGTAGATTAAATTAAAACTCGACAGAATGTATCATATTACAAAAGTTGTCATTTAGAATACAAAAAATTAGTTTCACTTTATATTTTAAATCAAGGAAAACATAAGACGCCCCAATCGATTATAATGATAAAAGTCGAGACAGTATCACGAACTCAGAATCCATTATATTAATATACTCCCATTATGGGTTTGTCCTTGACAGTTAACGTGGCCAGTTCGTAATAGCACACTATTCTAAACACTAGATTTGAAAAAATGTCAGTAATTTGCTCTCATCACTTTGAAGCCACATTTGTCAGTGATGTTACGTGTGAATTTACTTGCTTCCTTTAGTTATCTTCCACAGTGGTCCCAGTATATCTACTACCAGCACATCCCTCAGAACCCATCCTTCATACAGATTAACTGCACTCCCTATCTCTAACCTGGATTTTATGCGGTCACAAACGCGACAAAATTTAGGAAATTCTTGGATGTCCTGCTGCGGTCGCAGTTACCAATATCTCTATCCGACTTTTAGGACAATCTTTTTTTTCCGGCATGTCAGACATCTCCATGGAATATTTCTGAGATCACTGAAATCACAGATTGTAGTACTTCTACTCGATGTCCATAATTTATACCTGGTTGAACACATAAGTTTTCTTTGAATAATACTGGCCGGTTCCACAACTCTCACGAACAATTTGTCGCCCAACTTTTACACTTGGTTTCTATTTCGGTTAGCCTTCGTACACTGTGTCAAACAGCTCGATGAGGCAAAGATGTTTCCGCATCTATGAACTGTATATGTAATCACCTTGTACTCCTAAGTCATACTGAGATGGGCTAGAAGTCAATGGTTTACACGAGACAGAGTTCATGTGGTTTAACTGGCCAACGCAATAGGGAATTCGCATTTCTTTATTTGTGTCCCGGCATGTGGATACACTCGAAACCAAACTCATGTCATTATTCTTGCCAAATTGCTTTTTACCTTTCCGAGTAGTTGAGGTTCTAATATGAAATATCTGTCAAGAAGGTACGCTCTGTACTTTCATATGAATTCTACAACAGGTACTGACTTTTTCTCGCTTAACACAGTAATTCTTTTCAAATCATTTTTATGTCGTACCTCCATATTCTCTTTTCCTAAGGCTCTAATCGGAGACAAGATATTCTGATCCAATTCCATCTGCAGATATGACATGCACACCTCAATTGATTGAAGTGTTTGGTAATGTTAATATGGGTGCTGAACAAAGCCTGTCTTTCAAGATATTGAACGCATTAATGGAGTTTTTCAACCACTCAAAGTTTATATTTTTTTCTGTCAAGCGCGTGAAGGGGCTAACTAATATTGCATGGTTCTTTACAAACGTCAGCAGTATCCTCCCAGTCCCGGGAAACTATGTACTTCATTCGGTGGGCTTGAAATAGGAAAATTCTTAAGGTAATCACACTTTTCGGGTTCAATCAAACGGCCGAATCAGGTTGTTTCTTTACGCAGGTGACATTTGTTAGGCTGGATCTCTATACAACATCACGAAGACACTTTAGGGCTAGCTAAAGATGGGGATGTTCCTTGATACACTGCTAAAAACAACAATGTCGCCTGAGTATTCAATACATGCCTCGTAACTAGGTCTCCAAGAACGTTGGTTAGCCCAAAGGGTATCATTTTAAACCTATAACCCCGTCTGAACAACAAGTGCTATCATGACACTCTTTTTAGAGTCTACCCTGACTTGCTGGTTGCTTGATGCTAATCAGAAGGTTGAAATCCATGAGGCACTCTCCGATTTCCACAAGGTTTCGTCATTGAGTGGTACGGGGAATGGATCATTGCGTATAATCGAATTTTGTCTTCCGTAATCACAATTACACTGTTCCGGCTTTCCTCTTAGTAGCTATATAATTATGCTCTTATCCAACGTCTTTTTTTACCAAACGGGGCAATTCGGACTGAATTTGCACTGTAATTCTCTGAAGACCTTGTATAATGAGCATAGAACTGCTGGTATCGAATTGACGCCTTACTACTACTGTACCCCCAATACTCCATCTTTCTATGTACCGGCTTTTGAATTGCCTTCCAGTAACTTGTGATCTTCAGCTGGATGATCTTTTGCGACCTCCAAAAATGATGGTTCTACTAGCCCTTTTCGTTTGTATTGACCATCAGCTTTACCGGGGTTCTTACGCCTCGTTTCTCAAATCCAGCAGCTGCTTCCCATATTGTCAGTGCCTATCTGAGCCCTACATCATGTGAATCGCTCATATCTGACTATCAAATCTCATTCTAATCTCTTCACCACATAACACTCACAAGCTACGCGGTTCGCCCGCTCTTTTCGCAATACCCCAATCGTCCCCACTGTTTCCACAACAGCACCAGGTGATGTTCGGGAAGTGACATTTTCTTATAAGTTTGATATGTGTTGAATTGATCACACAGTGAGAGAAAAGTGCGAACCACCTCTACTTCTATTGGTCACAACATATTTCCGGTTCATGGCGCTAACCACAGCAGATAATCCACTCCTGTTGCGAATACTACTGTCTAGCTGAATCAAGAGTGGAATAACAAAAGCAGATGTGCTTGGGGTTGGTTCGACGCCACTGCAAGGTGCTGGGCATACGGAACTGGCTGATCACATATCCCACCCATGTATATGTAATGAATATTACCTAAGATTCCTGTGCTGTTGCTGAGGCGTCCAAAGTCTGCTGTTCTGTGGACCATGTGATATCCTTAGATGGAGATCGATTTATACAGCACAGATCTACACCCATACTCCTGGATTCCAACGAGCATCATCTCCGAACTGAGAGTTGATCTATATGATCTGCTCTCATACTTCATCATCTAATGAACATTTTATAAACTAGAGTAAGATGATTTTTTCTGCTGACATGAGCGATTCCTTTGGAAATATTAATAGGTATATTTCTTCCAGGCGCTAAACATACTCCGCGACACCTTTTCCTTCCCTTTGCCTATAGCCATAAAACAATAACCGATGTTCAACCCCGTAATGACAAGAACGAATGCTATCTTCATTTTATGGGTAATCTTCAATGTCGCCTTCGTCATTAATGCTCATACCAGCTATCTTCAGTCGTTTCCGAAGGCTCTAATAGAGGCTATTTTAAGACATACGGTTGCTGATGCTGAGAAAACTGTCTCAGATAACGTTTACACTAGACTTTCTAGAGGGAAATCGATGGAGTATATACGTAGTGGTACTGGTCCTAACCGCACTATCCCCAAAGCTGAACATGAGATAACTGTAAAAATAGATATTCAACATTTTACACGGAAAGAAGGCCATCAATGATGAATGCGGGGATATTCATGCATTCAGTCGGATGGCATAGCTCAACCTCTCAGACGTGATCATTCTGTATAACTTGCTTTTATTCACACTAAATATATTATTCTATCTTCAGCCCGAATGTGTTCTTCAGAAGTACTGAGTATCATATTGTTAATTGTTACGATATGATGAGTCAGTGTAAACAAAGATGTGACTTCCACACAAGATCTTATAGATTGGCCGTCACATCATAACATATCTACAACTTTACATCTATTATAAGAGCAGTAATGATAACGAAGCAGACCATAATTCTACATAGACATACTTTTCACGCGAGTCTTTTTTTAACTTTAGGATTCGACTGATCTGTCTCGTAATCTAAGTGAAGACGTTTTGAAACCATTAGGCTGGCTTCTGTATATAAAACGAGAAGTGACTACCGATACTGGATTACTTCGTGCTGTAGAGTGTGTGGCTCCATCACAGTTTCCTGCGGGGCATACTGATCATAGGAGACAAAAGTTCCGATTAAGTTGTTTATGCACACAAATATTAGCAATAACCATACGGTGCTGCAGATGGTCATTCCAGTACTAGTATCGATTATCTACAGAATGTGACGCCTGACGAGACACTTAGAGGCTTCCAGACAGCAGCTCTAACTCTTCGCGCCAAAAACTTGATTGAAAAGCCATCAAGCAAAGATAGATTGAAGTCGTATTTAGTTACTGTTCTGTATGAATCCACAAACTATGATATTACAGGCATGGCAATAGATAAAGGAAATCAGTATGGCATAATTATTTTCCATAAGATTATATTTTAGCGACATTTTTATTTAGAACCGGTTTAAAGCCAGTTAAGACAAGTCATAATTACTACTAGTTATGAAAGTTCGGCTGCATTCATCGTTTGTGATAAATTTTCAGTTTCAAGAGTAAATCACAGCTCAAGTTTTAACATATAAGGGTGTTTTGATGTAATCCATTTTTTAGGAACGCTACCTTTTCCTGCCACTTATACACCTAGGTGTGTATAGTTTCTCTTAATACCATGCTAGTTGCTATAGATTCTAAAGTTTCCGTCACCAACTCGAGCTTTATGAAGAGGTAAGAGAGATGCTAATAAAAAACAATGAAAGTTAACTTTGCGGACACTATCTCGCTTAATTTTACATCTGAAAAGTACTAACACTTGGCCCTACATGTGCTTTATCTTTTTAAACATAATTTTTCTTTCAATGCAAAAATTACCGCTACGTTCTTTTTTACGTGACAATTTATGCACTTTAAACACAACTCCCATATTCCATTTTTTCTCCAACTCCTTAATTTGGATATTATTATTCCCATTCTTTTATGATGCTATTTTGTTAGACATACATTTATACATTTGCGTTTGAGAGCTGCTTTGAACCTGAAATATAATTTGTTCGGCAGTTGCAGCTAAATCAACTAATCGGTTAAAGGCTTGGAAGGAAGATAATTTTATTCCTTCTGCCTTCAAGAAAGAATTCACACAAATGTATATTCAAACCAATCACGTTATTACACTGCACAACACTTTTCGTCCACTTATTTCTTCATCAGAAAGCAAAGGTCGGTTACTGCATGAATTGAGATGTGTATCGTCATCAAACCAACGCTACAACATCTGAGCAGTCTTAAACCGGGTCGATAGAGTCATTAGATACCTTAAAATGAAGCTAGACCGATTAAATTAGCTTCGAAAGTGAAACTGCAAGATAATTGTCGCATAAGCATTCCGAAACCGTACAAAATCTCACCTGTCAATTTACTTTCATGAGTATTGAGGATTTTTAGAGACAACACATGTTGCTGTCAAATAGAAAATGTGACTTTTACCTCTTCGAGATAGTCAAGTTATCGGAACAAGTGGTATGAACAATAGGATATTTACTTAACGTAAAGACCAATAAGGTCAAAATGTTAGGAAAAATAGAAGTTGTCCAGCACCGTGGTGTACCAAACAAATCAACTACAAAATGATCAGACAGTTATCACAAAAAACTAGTTTGTAAATATACCCTTAGCAACCAGCAAAAAAGAAATTAAGGCGAAATCCGGAGAAATAAACGAGACGACAGCCTAAATTAAGGAGAAAAGACGATTCCCCCCCACATTAACTCGTGTTTCTGGGATAAATTTACAGACAAATATATGTAAAGTATCCCGTTTGACTGTGCATAATACTGTACTTGTATTTTCATAAATCTCCCAAAAACTACCGCCTTGCTCGATAACAAAACGTGAAACATTCTCATATATATGTCTAATTATGTAGAAACAGTAAATCCATTGAAATCTATGTGTGAAAACTTCGTTGATTGTTTAACAAGTGTCCCAACATGATTGATGGCAAACACAAATACCTTACGACATACAAGTGAGTAGCGTGCTCTCTGCGTTTACATTCGGTATCACTAGTTACTTCGTTTGACCTATGAGATGAACTTGGTAAAAGTCGATGAAAGTGTTCGTAGAAGAAGAGCAACAGCGAACCTGCAAATGGTTCTTGGTTGTCACAGATCGATATAGAACCGGAGTGGAATAGAATGTGAAAGGCGTTTGTGAAAAAAACATAACATGTTCTCGTTCAGTCAACTTGCTAATGAAAAAACGACTTCAGTTGTGATTCATGTTGCATTAATAACAGTCGATACTGAGATAAATTGTGATGAGAATCTGTCAGCTGTGAAAGCATCCGGTGGAGACAACAATGAAAGGCTTCTGGATGATGGTACGTGAACGAATTGAATTCGTTATTCTGTGTCTTGTAGGATGTAATGGAGTTTATTTGTGTTCACAGAAGTTCATAGACCGAAAAGAACATACAAACAACGCATTGATGCACTTGATGACCAATAGCTGCCAGAACATCACAACTGCTGATCAAATTCTGAATGCCCTTCATGATCTTATATATCACTTCAAAAGGACATCACCAGCCTTAAATAGAAGTAAAATCTTTAGGAGTCAAAAGACCCTAAAAGGAATAAAGAAGTAAAGGTTAGCAGTGAGCCACCAACTACAAAATGTGAGTTTTACTTTACTGAGTAGTTTGATATCCACATAGTGTTAAGATGGTTTGTTGATTTTAATATCCCATTATGTAGAATACGGGTGGCGCTATTCCAAGTTTCTGGGTTACAGTCTGGTGAAGCTTAATGTAGTCTCCATAGCTCTCAAATCTTGTTGTAATAGTTTTGTGTCAGTAGCAGTGACAATGGCAGTAAGTTTAAATGTTTGTATTTTCTGTCCTTGTGTAGGTGCACTTGAAGTTATTGATGCCGGATGGATCATTCTTTGAGCATAAATATGACCAAGATACTACAGTTGAACAAATTACTTCTTCGTTGTTCAATGACTGGCCTGATTGTAAGTCATTTAGTGCTAGTAATGATACCATAGGTTTGGGAAAGAGGCCAGATTCAAATCACTTGAAACTTATTTTCCAAGGCCGATTTTTGCTTGGCGCCCTCAAACTGTCAGGTATGTTGCCCCACGAGTATTTGATTGCTTGTCAGTGTACTTATTATAATGCTTCTACTTTACGTCATTTTCTGTCTTTGTTTTTTTCCTGATAATGTGTGTCATGCTCTGTTGTAATCCACTATAAAGCATGAACGAGTTATTTACGATTTAGTACTAAGGAATTAAGTTAGGTTTAATCAGCTTGGCATATAGATCTTCAGCTAAATAAGTCACATAAAATAAACGAGCCGTTCGGCTATTGATTTCACTAACCGGTTTTGCCGTTAGGCTTTAGAAGAAACGGTCTGATCTTGCTATAGAACATACTGAGTCCAGGCTATATGATTTAAGTTATTCTACCTGGAGCCTGCAGTCGCATCCTCAAAGTAACCTTTGAAAATTAACTCACCTAAAGCTATGGGTGAAGCGAAATCTCATTTTTCCGCCCTACGAGTGTTCTACCCAGAACGCTCCCATACCACATGAAATAACATCTGTAGACAGTTTAAGACTACATAATCGTGTATGTAGTTATGGGTTATTGTATTATACCTAGAATAGAAGTTAAGTACACGTGCACATAGTAAAGAGTTATTGTACTGGTCAGTCTTACCTTCACCTTATTTCCCGATATAAATAACATGTACCCTAATTTATCTCTTAATATCCCTTCTCATTTGGTTATTTTAATATAGTAGTGGATTTACTTGTTTCCTCCCTTTATTTGTTCTTACCTGTTCCTCTCCACTCCACTTATCACAGTTTATATTACAACCAATTAGACAACTGTTCGTTGCCGTTACAGCTGCTAGTCCCAGCAACCCCATTTCCCGGGGATAAAGGCACTCACTTATACTCTATACATAACTAAAAGCAGGCAATCTTATTATGCAACCCCATTTTAAGCCTATATTTCTCAGACTCACATTGTGAACAAGTAGTTACGTCTACTGAAACTATACACCATCCACTTCTTAGCGAGTATCATTTGTCCGATGGCAAACTAATTAGCATTCGTAATGAATTATCTTATTGTTGAAATCATCAAGTGCAGATTTATGTGGTTGAACTAATGACTTTCCTGAAATATCCTAGTTTTCGGAGATTCTGTTTCAAAACTGCTTAGAGACATTTATATAGAATCTAAAAATACCTATTGTGTAGACTGAAGCAAATGGATTTGGCTGTGGAATCGCTACATAACAGTTGTATTGAAATTACTAGATAGGATTCACCTCTGTTTTTAAGTGTTCAGCATGTATTTATGTGTAATTCATTTTCAGAATTGAAATTGCCCTCTGAGCCGATTACAATGCATTTAATTCAACATAAAACAATGTCAGTGGCAGGGATAAATGGTAAGTATAATTCAACACCTAGCTAAATGTTAACACTTCTGTCAATCTTTTTAATGAATTACTGTGAGTAAAGGGTTCTTTCAAAATAATTTACTCGAAAGCCTTTTAATATGGAAACTTTCATAAGCAAAATTAACGCGCGTACAATACATTATGATTGTTAATAGATTACCAGATCAAAAACCAATAATTATTTTTGATAGTCCAACATATGCTTTAAAGTTATTTGATTTGTCAGTGTTTAAAATCATTGGTGATTTTACTCGATGGTGATAGTGACTTGTTCACGTATGCCTGAACACCGATTACCGCGACACACAATCCTGACTAGTGTTGGAGATGGTTGGGAGGAAACTAGGTGCGGCCATGTTGGTTGATGCCGACTACTTGGTTGGGGCTCGTGCGACTGTCGTAACCTATGGTTGGAGACTCTGAGTGACATGGTTCAGAATCGGTCTGGGAAACTGGGCTGTATCACAACCCATTCACAAATCAAGTGACTTGTTGGCGCATATCTATTCGGTGCCCTTTTGTACCAATATTTGTGTTCAAATAAATAAAAGAACCGATGACAATGGTGTAGGTGTATTCATTCTTTGTTTTCCTTTAAACGATGAGATTAAAATTGCTTTATATCTTTCTTCCTACGAACTAATTCTTTCTTGTGCTATATCCTTATACACAATCTTATATATAATACTACAATTGAAGTAACTACTATGAATTTGATGTTCATCTGGTTGTGCTAATGAGGTGTGGCAACTTGAACCAATTCATATATGTACCTGGTCCTACTTTGTGACTGACTGAGCCAGCATAGTTTCCAATTGGAGACTGAGAACAATGATTGGGGAGGGGTTATGTTGCCCAGTTGATCGTTATTAAAAAGAGAAAACCTATGATTTTATACAACTTCAAACATTGTATAGACAATTACGATACACATTCGACTTCCTTCACATGTGCGTGCGTGTGCACACGGATATAGGGGGGAGTATTCGAGGTATGTACTTGAGGGTGGTGGTTGGACATATATTAGAATGGTCTCAAGCTTTCCCAGTGTCATTCTCAGATGAACACAGGAAATAGATAGATAGGTCCCTTCATATTATGGCTCATAACTGGAACACATCTCGTAACGTTCAAATTAGAATAGACTTTCAAACCTTCTACATAGGGGTTAAAAATCTGTTCTATTGGTATACGTCCTTAAATTAGTGAAAATCTTGCGTATTAAGAAAACTAATCTTTACGTTCAGGAACAATTTGTTTTCATTTTAAACTTGCGTTGATGGCCCTTAACATATGAATGCCATGAATAGTGTAACATCTTTCAATTCTCTTTATGCTGTACCTTATCTTCAATTAACTGTCAATTATCACTTGACCTTTCACAAGAAATACCTTGGGAAGTAAAGGTGTAATCAGTGTTCGAAACATATAGAACATATAAATCACATTTTTAAGGCCAATCCTATCTTCTTGCTCTTTCGAAATTTCTTCGAGATACTGTTTTAATGAACGAGTTTAATGTAAACTCTAGTAAGGATGAATTTATTCATACTTTGATAATAGCTGACTTTGGTGTCATTACTTTAAATCTTACTTTGAAACCTGATGAAAACCAGAGTCAATCGTCTTATTCTGTATGGCTTTTACTATTAGCATAGATAAATTTGATAATCATTTCAAGGCTCTCACTGTTGATTTCCATCCGCTAGCATAGCTTCAAACCACTAACCCAACTATCAATATTCTGAATTTATATGGGGTTTGAGTTTTGACTTGTTCGAATTTGACAGTGACGATTGTTCTCGGCTTTAATTCATATTTTCAATGTCTCCTGTCAATTATAAAATATATCTTTTTATGCTTATTTATGCATACTTTGATGTTTATTATCATTTATTACAGGTCAGCAAAAAAGATTCAAAAGAAGATGTTGCCCCCTGAATTGTTTATGTTTACCTTGAGGTCATTGTTCTGTTGTTACTCTTCATTTGTTTATCTCTACAATTATTTAAACGTAGATCGCCTCAAGTTAATTATGCCAATGTCTTTCTTCAGCAGACAATTAGTTCTCTCCGTTTCTTAGTAGAAAAACATTACCCTACAGTTTATATCGATTGTTGTAAACCTACTTACGTTGAGTCAGTAATGAATTAAGACATTCCTATCTTATCCTTTTCTCTCATATTCAACCTTTCTTTTTCCTCTTCTGCAGGCTTCTGACAATCCAAAAGAATTAGAAAACAATTAGGGATCTTCTAATGTATCATTTCTTTATTTAGAGATAGAGAAATAAATATTAATAGTGAATTGTTCATTTGTTCAATCAACTATTTACAATTTGTTTCTTATTCTCTACATTTCATTTATATTTATGGTTTGCATCTTTGTATAAATAAAATAATCTCATAATAGATAATTATTATTGATATGTCAAATATTGAACTTTTGTAAATGTAAATGGGTAGTTTATTCTTGATGTAGTTCTTTTTGTTTTAATATCTTAATTTATTTTAATTGCTGTTTCATTAATAATGATTAGATTTGTAAACAGTTGATATGCGTTTTTGATCGTCACTGTCTTCTTTTTACTTTCTTACTTATCATGACATATACTTTTTCTGTTTACAATGTGCAATATAATATTTATAATATTAAATAATAATGATTATCACTTTATAGTTTTTTGTCTTGAAAAAACGACTAAACAGTGGTAAAAAGAAGACAAGTTGTGAAAATACTAATCTGTTAGTGGTATAACGTGTAAAATTGATTATCATAACCTTTTCTCCCTATTAGTATTTATCATTAGATGCTTCTTAGGAGGTTCATAGATCCTGATGAACTAGATCGTTAGTTAATGTAATGCGCAATGCACAGATAATACTGTTGTTAGGATAGGAATTCTCCGTACCCTAGCTAATTTATAAATTATCAATGTGCATAAACTTATTGGTAATATCAATCCCAGTGAAACGATATACTCAATGCAAGTTTGACACATTAAGTCTGTGGTAGATATTAAAAGCATACAACGTAAGGATTAGAAGAGTGCTATTTTAGATTCTGATCATGACAACGGATTTTCCCCTACAACCACTTTGAAAAGTTGGATAAATGTTAACGAAGATGGTAAATTTAAGAACGACAGCTTAAACAACTTGATCATTTCTATCTATCCATTTGAACGCTGCGGAAAAACGACCATTGTATCCTCAAAAAAATCAGATTTCGGAAGAAAATATGCGAATTTGATGTAATATAGAGTTTTTATCAATAACCGTATTATTTTAAAGTCAGGAAGACGAATACTTTTGAATATGAAACCGACATTCATTTATAGTCAACGTAGGTGAAAATAGCTATTCTCATTCAATAGCTAGCCCATATAAAGGCAATATTTTAGCTTGGATAAAAATAAACAAATTATTATCTGCATAGTTGAAAGCATGAGTCAATTGAAGCTAGACCATCAAGGAAAACTTGGAAACACTGGACGGCCGTTTCGTCTCATTCTGGGACTCCTCAGCACTGCGCATCC
>NC_031498.1:16078729-16131382 GCF_000237925.1 Schistosoma mansoni | reverse complement strand
CTTCAATTGACTCATGCTTTCAACTATGCAAATACTAAATTTCCACAAAAACCCCCTTCAAATTATTATCTGTTAATTAGACAATATGTGCATCCGTTAATCGAAACTTGTTGATAAATTCAATAGTTATGTGAAGTTGATAAGCTTGTGGATAGTTGAAAATACAATCAACAATGAACAAACCATCCTAGAATACAACAAAGAAGTTGCCATCACGGAATTATATTGAGTCTGATTGTAATTTCTGCTGTCACAATATGCTTTGCAAAGCAGAAAATTATAAACAAGCAAGTTTTATTATTTGTATAAAAAAAATAAGTAATACAATTATACACATATAAACAGACATTGAAATTAGTCTACCAATCTCTAGTTGGTCTCAATAGTTCGATTTGGTGTTGTGTTTACACAATTTGAAAGACAGTCATTTTGCTTCGTTTCTAAACCACACGAACTAGTCGAATTATTACTATCATTGTTATTGGGCGTACTAATATCATTGCAATGTTTAGCTTGGGATATTGCTGACTGACGCAAAAGGCTTTGACGTCTTGTCACCATCAATCCTGAGGAGTGACTACCATTATTACCATCCAAATGATCTTGTGGCATTTCAGAACAAACATTTTTCTCACACTTACCAGATTTATCCGACGTTGATGACATTAGTAGATTAGGCTTCTTTTTCTTTAATACAGGTCGGTCGTGAACATTATTTATCAAGTCATGGTGAAACATACAAACGATCTGGAGTAATGGAAAAAAAAGATGCAACCACGTTATTATCATATACAGTTCTAGTGCATGATATAGTCGAAAAGAAAATCGCTAAAACGTTTTAATTTCTCAAGTGCTATATATATAATATCATACATTTAACGAAGAGTGAGAACTTTACTAATTTTCAAAGAATTACAGATAAACACAGTAGTGAAAAAGATTGATAAGTGATTAGACATATCGTGTTTCATGTTTCTTACGACGTCTTAGTCATTGTTGTGTACCATTTATGGGGATTACAAGTTTATCTTGGTCATATTTAGCAGATTTCTCATCACTGTTCTAGAAAAATTTCACGTGAAAACATTTCTACCCGATGGTGAACAATTTATACCCCGGACTATTTGTTGATACAATTTAACTTTCTACAAATAGTATTCATTAGTTTTTGCTGCGGTCAGTAATTTTAATTCTTGGGTAAGTTTCTTTCATAATGATGAAATATCATACGCATAGTTCCTTTTGTAAAAATGATGAAATAAACAAACGAACTACCGCTGACTCAGTGTTGAGTTATATTTGTCCAATAATTGCCCTTTTCACTACACCACTTGTCATGATTAAAAAAAGATCACATTAAAAATATGTGTAAACCTGGCCGTTGTCATGAAAACAATTTCTTCAGAAAGGAGTCTAACAAAACGAGGCATCTAACTTTATTGACCTCATGAAACTAGTTTATTCTGATGGGGAAGAATTTCTTTCAAAAATAATTTACCCCTTGACTTTACCCTAAATATGGGTGGTAGAGATTCTTTCACTTCGTACGATGAAGGTTCAGAAAACATATGTCTCCATTTACAAGGTATCAGTTATTCATATTGAGAGATGGAACATACGAAATGCTACTGTAGTAAACGAGAACTCAGGTGGAGAAAACCAATTTAACGTTTTATGCAAAATTACAGAGTGCGTTCGTAAAATATGAAAACCATACATGAAATACATTATTTGCACATCTTCCTTCAGTTATCCTTTACATGATTCTTTCAATTCTGTTGTTATTACAATCACTCTCTGTTCTCTTTAACTCGATCTTCTGCTGGTATGCATTCCACTTCCGATTGCTGCTATATACTACTTATATCTGTCAGCATAAGTAGCATGCACCACACTACGTCTAAGTGGAACTCTATTATTTTATTGATTTCAAAAGATAGTACTTGTTTTTTGTGATTAGCAGATATGAAGAAGACGGGAATATAATAATAATAATGTTGATGCAGACAATCAGCATTTTGAGTCTCAATTAAATTCAAATTTAAGGTTAAGAAAACATAATTCATGTTAAGAAATAAACTTACTCGAGCAAGGAGAGCGTAGAATTTTCCATTTTCTATAGGGTCAACATTATTTTCAGATCGATTGTTAGATAGTTTACGATTGCGTTTTGGTAGAACTGGAGGCAGAACAACAATACTACCTTCAACATGAGCCAGACAAAATGAAGATGGACATATGGAACAGAAAATATGAGAAGGACGACCGCATGCGTCACAATGGTGCCAGGGACAAAACCACTGACCTATAATAAGAATAAATATGGATAGTTGATGAGAGCAAATAAGAGATTCAATACAATATTTGTTGTAAAAAAAGTGGGAATCACATTAATCCTACCTTGAGGTGGTGTATCTAAATCAAGACAGAATAAATGATAAGCTTTAGAACAATCGTGTTTACTGCATAAAATTAGATCAGATGACTTGTACGATGTTTGATCTTCAGTGGTCGTAGAATTAGTAGTACTAATAAAAGTCAATGACTGTGTCTCGTTTCGATTGGTCAATGTAGGCGAACTGAGTCCATGTTGACTTTTGCTTGGTGAATGATTCACAACTGATGCAACTAAATCTTCTAGTTCACGCTTTAGTCCACGTTTACTTAGAGATTTACTCGATGACAATGAAGATGATGGTACAACAGTAGTATTAGTATGTGAAGAATTCGTTAGATTCAATGTCTCACTGAATAATGATAGTGATCGCTTTCCAACAGGAGCGTATTTTTCACCACACCTGTAAAATAGCATTGGAAACAACTTTTAATCAACGACTAGACAAATAGGTAGATGAATAGCAAATATCTTAATATTAAGTAAAGTATTCCTGGAAATAATTATTACTTTTAATTATAAAATAATATCCATACATATCGATAATACTTCATGAAAGTTTACCAGTGAGCTGTGCAAAGTTAAGGATTTTGACTTTGAACAAAATATGAAACAGAAAATTATGAATGAATGTTTTGATTAAAGGTAATAAGCATTCAAGTTGTATATCAAACACTGAATGATTGTGAAACTGGGCTGTTCATGATCTACGCAAAAACAGGAACCATTCACTAAAACATAATTTCTATGAAATGAGAAATCATTACTACCATAAGAGTAAGTGGGAAGTAGAGTTTCACTCAACTAATAGTTTCTAACATTATTGTAATTGTTAGAAAATTGATATTTAGTCTAGATATTTCTAGAGACTAAATTATTCCCAAATTACTACAAACGACTGCATGCTCACTGTAACACCAAAAATACTGATAGATCGATTTTAATTAATCAGCGCTGGTGGATGGGTGAAGAAGATAATAGGAATTTCTTGAGTCAGTTCCAAGTTTATTTTTATTTTCGTAAATTGTTATTACAGCTGTTTTGGAACACGTATGGTTTTCATCTGCGCCAAGATGAGTGGATCACAGTGATCAGTGTATTAGTTGTAAGCAAAGAAAAACGCAGCAACTTTCAAGGTAAAATCCTTATGTTTTCGCTTTAATGGTTACATTATGTATTCGATGAATCGCAGTAACCAATCATCGAGAATTAAGTGTAATCATGCTGTCTAGTCCCTAGAGCTGATTAAATTCTATTGATAAGGCCGAAATGTGGCCACTAAACTAAATAATTAAGTTTGTGTGTGTTTGGTGTTCGGAAGGAATCAAGGAACACTAGATAATATGACAGCAGTTACTACTTGGCAATGATTTATACAAGAGATCGGTTGAGACCTGTAGAGTTCAGTGGTAATATTATTATGACAATAAGTAGGGTGGTTTCGGATTCCTTTAAAGAGAATCAATCATCTTAAGAATCCAAACTACAATTTCACAGACAGGAAAAAAGTTTGAAACAAATCGAATATGAAGTATTATCACTTAAAATGAGAAAAATATCCCCATATATACTACCGACCGGAAACATTTAGTTTCGTGACGTCTATTCATATTCAAGGGACTATTCACATTGATCGAACCGTTTTTGTTATTGTTCACCAATGAAGTAGTAGATAGATTATGATTAGAAACTTTACTAGGACATATATCACGTCCATCTTTCACATAACTCTTATCAATATCGTTGGAGCGTGGATTTGTTTGAGCGGTATGACGTTTAGATGATCCACGACTAATATCTGTGTTAATTAGGGCATTTGATGAATTATTTGATTCACCATAATGAGATGAGTTGCCACCAGCTTGTCCATTACCATTATTATTATTTGATGATTCTGAACGTGCACCAAGAAAACCAACACAATTTGACGCACCACATCGACAATTCAAACGTTCTTGACCCAATGCAACAAAATTATAGTTGAATGTTAACTCTTCACCAACAGATATATCTCTAAAATGAATCGTATGAAATAGACGAAACAAAACAACACAGGTATTAGTATGCTATTTTTCCTTCTAATGATTTTCTATTCTAGATTTCGCTAAATAATACTACTGATGACGTAATCGAAAACATGGTGAAATCTTATCGTTTATTCAATTACATTATATATGTCTAAGAATCTTTAAGAGTTGTGCATTTTTCAAGTTCCGAAGAATTTCGTTACTGACATTCAATTTTGGAGTATATATATGTACATAAATTTCATTATAAAATATAGGGATTGGTTCAAATGTAATGAAAAATCAAGTATTTTTTCGGAGCTTCAATCATGATTTTTGTGAGAAATGATAATTTTGTAGATTACTACAACCTCAACTATCAATAATAGTAACAGTAAAAATCATAATAATATTAATGAGGAAATTAATCGATTCTTTTGACGAAATTGCACAACATTACCCTTTTACGATTTCAAAATTAGCTAGTAAGAACGAAGATTCCTTGTTGTCAAAAGATGAAGTGTGGAAATATGCTAAACTGTACTTGTTTATATTAAACAGAATGATAACTGTGTACAGCTCAGTATAGTTGACTCAGCTGACACATAAATACAGAGACATGGAAATAAAATAAGCGAATGAAAATATTACGAACAACAGAAGAGAAACTGGTGAATAATAAAAGAAGAAACAACTCACCTGACAGCAAATAAACCAATTCTATTATCTCCATTAACAGTCCATTTTTGTGTATTCAGATTTGGATCACATGAATGATTCATAAAACGGCTTAAATTACCTTTCGGTCCAGCATCAATAATACGTTGACTATCTAATTTCATCATATAATAATTAGTAATATTATTTTCATGAGCAAATCTTAGACGTCGATTAGCTTCATCTTCATCAATTAAATCACCAATATATTCATTGACAAATTCACCCTAGAATAAAATTAAAGTATTTTAGCCGAAAAGCAAAGAAATTTGATTTGATGGAGAAGATTTGCAACTGAAGTAGATACTTTAGTGTTGTTGAATTGTCTGAGCTAATAAGATTTAATGGCGGAGCTTCCATTGATAAGTCGATCAAAACTTACAAAAATCGTTTCAGTAGGACGACAAATATCAAAACAGAACTTAAGATAACAGGTGATAACATCAGTGGTGTTTTTCAGTGAGTCATCTGCAGATAATTCCCCGTTAGCCGTACGAAACATGTTTTTCAGATTTTGTATACTTTCTTCTGAGTAATTCCTATATGTGACTTTTTGGTCTGGTGTAAGGGTGTACTTTTTCTATGTTTTCCATATAATTTAGGTAGAACACGAATTATACAGTGATTCGAACTAGACAATAGAGCACGTTTACGAGTTACATATGTACCCACATTAATAATGAAAAACGACGTTTAAATGAGCATCCAAAGGAGTAGGAAAATCTACTACATTTAGGTGACCTAGTGATGTAAGAAAGCTACAGTCACACGAATTGAAATCACCACATACAATCAAAAGTGAACCACTGAAGGCAGTAACAACGAATTCAGTGAATCCATTAGCGAAAACAGATAGCGCACAGGATATGCAATCTGGAGTCATGTAGATGTTGGTAACATAAAAATGTTTGTATTCATTCAGGTGTTTTGGACGGCATCTCAAACTTAGACAGTCCATAAAGTCATTTGAAAACTTAAAGCAAGCAAAAATAGATCGACACCAGTTAACGTTTACAAACGTAGCTACACCGCCGCCACACACCTCTTTTTATTGCTTGATCGATCCTGACGATAGATATTGAAATCACGTAGTGATACTAAGCAATCGTCCTGTAAATCAGTTAACCAAGATTCTTGAATTGTGATGACGTTGCAATTATGATACATGTTTTGACATAGTAGGAATTGGAGATAGTCCACCCTGTTAATTAGTGATCGGCCGTTAGGATTTAGCAGCTCGAAAATCGACATTTGATTAATGTTCATTCTCTTTAATGCATATTGCTAACCACCACGATGTCTCTTATTGTTCTTTTTTGTAATTTTTGCAGCGAAAGGACGTAAGCTTTTCATAAACGCGCCTGTATAGGCTATGCGATTAATAGACATAATGAGGTGTTAAAACAAAATAAAAAAGCAGACAAGTTGTTGAAATATTTAGATGGCAGAACCAGGTAGCCCAGATATTCAAGCAGGCCAACTGACTTGGTATAGTCATATCTGGTGCCTCAAACAGAAGTAGATATAGTGAATTTTAAACCTATGACTTACTGGCTGGAAGTCGAACGCCTTAATCACTAGGCCACCACTTCACAAGTTACGTAATAGAACATTTAGGCTATAAACGTAATGAAAACTAAAAGTTTAAAAATGATAAGCCTAGACTGAAAAAATAGAACATAATACATACGGCACGAATAGCAATCATAGTCTTTAATCCCCAACCTCGCTGATCACCAGTCCAGAAAGGTCGTTGAGGAGGATAAAGACGTTTTGTAAAACGTTGATTACGGCAAGCATCACCATTTGGGCATATACTGGGTAAACATTCATAGTGCAATTCACGATTAATACAGTTACTAGATGGTCCACAAGGGTCTTCTGAATTTGGTTTACATTCACAACGAGGAGCTTCACTTGGATCTGTAAGACGATAAATTCGAACAGAGCCAAGTGGCCAGTTTACCTACATGAGAAGTAATCATAAAACGAAGAGTAACAGTCAAATATACATATAATTATATGCCATTTAGAAATAACAATTCATATTGAATTCATATGACAATTAACACAACACATAAAACTAACTATTCACAATAAAACACAGATTTCTTATTACAAGTCTCATACACATGTGCCCGAACATTCTCTTAATGAAAAGTGAATTAGAGCTATTCACATGATGGAAACAAATTGTCAGTCATTTTTTTTTTACAGAAAAACACATAAATACGAATAATTCATTTCATTTGATTAAACATAACAAATTGCTTTGAATAAATGTACAAAACATGGACACAATAATAACACAGTTAACTAGAGACTTAATGTTGACTTATTAAAGTAGTATGAATAATATGGATTGGAAATTAAAGCATTAGAAAATAACATGAAAAGTCAAGTAAGCATATAAAATAATTATCTTGATATCAAAATTAACGTTGAATATGTACTGATTGCCGAATGTTTTGGTTTGATTATATGGGTGTCATATTTTGTTTCATTGTTATGCCACTGTTCATTAACAACTATCTCTTCATGAAATATTGATACTACATAGAGAAATGTTTCATTGTATTAGAGGTACGTTATAAGTGATTAAAAATAACCTAGGAAGTTTATGAGAATCAGCAAGATTCTTATTATTCTATGTTGTATTCCAACTTATAAGTTATTGATATATTTCGTGTTAGTTTTCTTGTTTTCATACTAATTATCTAATGTTTGTTTCCTTTGAAATATCTTGGGATTTATTATTTTTCAGTCGATTTTACAATAGGAGCTGTCATTTTGGAAGGATGTCAATCTATTAATTAGTTAATTGGTTTTGATAACCGATACACCAACTTCTAATCGGAAAGAATAACATTTTATGGGATTTCAGTCCTGACGTTTTTGTGCGTCACTTTAATTGGTCAAGATAACACTGAATATATTCTACGATTTGATTATAATAATAGTGTTGTTATAATACATACCTTTATTGGTTTATAATAATCTGGACGTCGTGTTCTACCCAGAAGTTCGGAAAATTTTTCATGCCTTTTAAGATAACCACGAGCAGCTTGTTTTAATGCAGCATTGTATATAAATTTTTTTCGTCTAACTACAGACGGTGGTGTACGTGGATTTGGTGTTGAATTGATAGAATTTTCATCATTTAAACAGTTATTCGCACGTGGTCTTAAGCATAAATTACGCGATAAACGACTAGATGACTTGCAAGTTGATCCAGTGGGAGATTCCATTGGATTACTGTTTTCATTACAACTTGTATTATTACTTTTACCACTATTATTATTGTTTTCCTCAATAAGTAAATTGCTTGAATTTAATTCCAACAATGGATCTTCATCTTCTCCATCATCATCGTCACCGTCATTATGACGACGACTACGATTGGTACGCTGTTTTGTGTGGTATTTTTTGAGAGTAACATCCCCTTCTCTTTCTGGTTCCGTAGAGTCATCATCATCGGAGCTTCAAATTGAGAAAAAAAACAAGAACACTAGAAAGAATGTTGAACGAACCAATTCGATTTAGCGTAAAGACTTTTGGATGTTTGCATGAAATTCGTTTACATAAATAGTTGAATAGCACTTTTACATTAAAGCCGATGTAACTTCGTGACAAAAACTCGTACTCTAATCTCATAACCTTATTTTGACACTATTAAGTGGTTGGAGATTTCAGGGCCACTTAAAGGTCACCTATAAATTATGGTCTCACAGGAAAGGTAGTTAGAAATTCTGAGAACTTTGAAAAATATCTGTGTATCTGATAAGACACTAGTCATTAACAATTTACAAGATACTATTATGAATATATTAAACAGTAAATCATAAGTATCGAGACTAAAAAGAAACTATGAATAAAGTTTTCATAATAAGATGAGAATTTCATTTCATATCATCAAAGCCACATCACTAAAACTCTTGATCAATATGCAATTTCAACGCTTTTCCGGTATAACTGTTTACCTTATAGTAATTAAATTACCAGTAAGTGTACTAGCACATAACTTCGAGCGATAATCCCCGAGGTTCCAGTGAGATGTCGTAACCATTGAAATTCGACTATCTCTGGAATGAGGTATTTATCTGCTTATAACATTGGATGATGATAGCGCGATTGACTGAGGTAAGCAACGCACGTTAGTGGACGTCACTTCAATGATACACAGGTTAAATGCTCATCGATCTTGTCATATTCGAACGAAGAATGAATTAATGGTAACTGTTATGAGTTATTTATGTACCATTATTACATACATTCTTATTTCCTTTATCATAAGCCTTCATTTGACCTATTAACTGTTTTATGATCTACCACTCTTAAGTTATTCCCAATCTACTAGTTACAGTCTCTCACACAGTCACTTTTGGCCTGATCTTGTATAATTAATATTTTTCATTTCATGGTATGATGCAGTCTAGTCTATTTGTATATAAACCACGTGTGTCTAAAATATACGATTCATACAGTGGAGGTGGATATTGTGTTCTGGACTCAACGGGGAGGGGTAAGCGAGTTGACTCAAGGCTGCTGGTACTGGTTGACGTGTAATTGGTTTATCACGGGGACGAGGTCATGGAGGTTAGTATTCTGAGTGGCAATCTTGTCACGTGATATTTGATGGGCTATAGGACATAACAGATTCCTCGCCACGTTGTGGATGTGCGCTGCTGAGGAGTCACATACTAGGACGAAACAGCTCTCTAGTGCTTCCTGGCTTTCAATGACTGTCTAACAAAGTTAGTCTGTAATATGAAACTTCAAATCCAACAATCTTCACAGCATAGATTAACAACTCGTAGAGCAATTAAACACAAATAGTCGATGAAAAAGGAGATCAAAATACTAGCTGATTGTATAACCACCTGCTCAGTAAACCTATGTTTTGAACTTGATTTTCGAAAGTAGTGAAAATGAAACCTTGATAAGACCCTTCTTTACTTATCACTTCTTGAATTTCAGCTATTAACTCAAACAATGATAATTTATTATTACCATTATTATTTGGAACACAGATTTGGTGCACTATTGATATCAAGAGATGAACTGCTTAAGGAAATAAAACAACAACCATATCAGATGTATACATAAAAAGCGAAAAAAGAATGAATGATCCGAAAGGTAATTGGTATATAGCGTATACTTCAAACCTAGACACTACTTTCCATTTTCAGTGAATATTGAAAAAAAAGAAGAAAACTACAACATAAATGTCACATTTAGGATGTTGAGATGAATCCACAAGTGTTAGCTGTATGGCGACTATCTTTTGTGTGAATATGTTATCATAAATAAAAATTATTTCTGAACTGATTAAATATCCAGAAAAAAATTTTAAAATTATATCTAGAGAATCATTCCATTATTATCTGAATAATTCGCATAAAGTTTCAGAAGTGTAAAATTACTAATCAACTTACCTAGAACTGTGAGATCCACGTTTATCATCACCTTCTTCATATGGAAATAATCTAGCACGTGTAGTCCATAAATAAACAGGACGTGAATGTCGATGAGACAGGCGGCCAGTTAAACCAAATAATCGAACAAGCACTGAACCAAGTATATGGTTAAATGAATGTGATGTTGGACTAGTTGTTGGTTGAAAATTAATTGTAACAGCTTGATTTTCAGATTGCACATGACACTGACTTGTTTGTAAATGTCTTGGATGTACTAATTCTCCTGGCCACCAATACATACCAGCAGTAAGTGACGCATAATCATTCGAACGGACTGTTCCTGATAAATTAAACGGAGATAGACGATGTGAATTATATACACCAGACAATTTTAAAGAACGCTGATGGTAGAGCTGCAAACTTGGTGGTAGACGAGCCCATACAATCTCGCCGTAACGTAACATGCGTCCGTTTGTACAGTCTTCACAGATAAATTTATCAGGGACCTAAACATATTGAAAAAGATCTTATCTTTCAGTTATATTCTGTTAAAGGAGTCACTGAATAGAATAAGCTGATAAGAACTACGTAGCCTCATTTGGTTATACAGTTAACAACCATTAGAACAGGGTTTAAACTCATTCAATTTTGATAAAATGTACAACAGATGAAACACAACATTTATGTGATTATTAGGATTGCTCAAGTATTGACAAACGCCTAATCTAGTTTGCATAAATAGATACAGTATTAGGTTAAACAATATGTTGATAATGTATTAGTTTAGAGTCTAAATCCTGGTTCACGACGCGCAATTCTGACTAGCGTTGAGGATGGTTGAAAGAAAGTGAGGGGCAGCTAAACCGAAACGTGGCATCAGTCCACAAAGTCACTAACTTCTAGTCTGAGTCATGTTGGTAGATGCTGACTACTTGGTTGGGGCTCGTGCGACTATCATAATCAATGGTTGGAGACTGAGTGACATAACTCAGAATCAATTACCATGGCGTAGGTGTATACACTCTTTGTCTTCTCTCAAACCGTGAGATTAAAATTACTTTATACCTTTATTTCTATGAACTAATTCTTTCTTCCTGTATTATATCCTTATATACAATCTTTCTTTTATATATTACTATTATTGAAGTAACTACTTCAATGAATTCGGTGTTCAACTTGTTGTGCTGATGAGGTGTGGGAACGTGGACCGATGCATGTATGTGCCTGGTCCTACGTTGCGACTGATTGACTGAATGGTTCGAATGAATCTTAACTGTGCTTCAATGATTTGGGAACAGGCAGGATGGACAAAACCACATATATACCATTATTTATCTTTGCTCTGAAACCAAGTTAAACGTGTTTCAAAATGCATGTCTAACCAAAACACAGAACGTTGAATCTCATATAAAATGTATCTACTTCACTGATCAAATCTCGATAGGATAGGGACAAAGTAATTCAATTACCATGTGAGGGATCGGGATGCTCATTGTCAAGGAGTACCATACTAAGACGAAACAACCATCCAGTGCATTCAGGTTTCTAATGGTGGTTTAAAGTTGATTGGCTTATGATCTTGCAAAATTTTTAAACTATTACTTACAAAAATGACTAACGAAATCATGAATAGAAGCAAGCTCAGAATGCAGTCAGGACGACAGAGAATTTATCTGCTGACGATAAACCAACGGTCTAACCCGGCCTGGTTTCCGATAGTTTTCCAGCTGTGTAGTGAAGATAATCCTAAAAAAATATTCAAACCTCTTTATGAAGCATGGGAAATTTACAATTGTGTATTCCATTCGGGATTTCTCGAAGTTCTAGTGGAATGTGGTGGTACCTATTTCTTCAGCCAAGTAGACAGTCGAAGACTGTAGTCTATGGATAAAACTGGTTGAAAAATACGCCACATAACATATTAATCTGGACAGAAAATGTATACCACTGATTCAGGTATCTAAAAGCACAATGTGCAATATAAGACCTGGTTGTAGGCTTAATCTTATGCTTGTAGTGTCGGTTGCTATGTCAGCCCATACAGCTTATTCTAGCTTCCACACAAGACAATTTATTCATTCTTCCTGAGTCACATTTTGACCTTATTAATTATTCGCTAATCAACCTTGACTGTTTTTATGTGAGCGTATGTGTGTGCACTTCTTATCCTATACACCAAATGTCTGTAACTTATTTTTGTGTAACTATGAATATTGATTAACGCTTGATTAAATCGAGTTGGATCACACGTCTTCCCTACTGCGAGTCTTTTCTCTTCACTTTGTTCCTCTGATTGTTTGTCCAGATCAATGAGTGTACAACATATACGCATTCGAAAATCCATTCCCGTATTTGGCTTATTTAATTCCTTTATTCACTAACGCGGATTAAATCGATAATTATATACGAGGATTGGCGATACATATATTTGAACAGCAATCATTAACGCGATCTAAATGGAGCCAGATTTGAGGCTACAAAATGCTGTGGGGTCTTGGATATGTACTGTTGAGTAGTTCAAAATAAGGTCGAAATAGCCATGCACTAGTTTTTTTTCCAATTATTTGTCAGATAATCTTATTTTGTAACTAAAACCATCTTAAAACTACTCAGTTTAAATAAACAATGAACTTACAGGTTAACCAACGTGCTTTTAGAGAGTTCTATTTAACAAAGCTATAAATTTATCTACAGAGAACAGTTGCTTCCATCATTGTGTTCAGAAAATTAATTATAACCTAAGTAAGCAAATCACTGGAATAACCGTAAGATAAACGAAAAAATATGGGCATCATAGGATGCAAATTTAAACGACACTATGTCAATATACCCAAATTGTTATGATTAACATCAATTATTTTCTCGGTCATCACTCGACCGTAGCTGCTACCTTGACGTGGTGGTCGGGGTTTCCTGTCGTTATGACCCAACCAAGCCATATTGGCTGAAACATATGTTCCTGTAGGTTCCACCATGCTAGAAGGTCGATTGGAGAACGGTGAGACTAAAAGCAGCAACTCAAGGTCTGAGCGCGAAGTTGTACTGCCGACTGTAGAGGGGTATGACAGCAGTAAGGTGTTTCCCTTGGACAACCAGCATCTGCAGCGATGCTGCCTCCTCACAAGGAAGGAAGGGGTTAGAAAAGGTCAACCCTAAAAATGCACACCTCGCCTTATCCCACGGATTTCCGTCTCCGGCGGTAAGGCTTTCTGAAGAATGGAGCTAACACGTTAAAAATTTCCCACAGAAGTGCTGTACATGACCAGTCTCAAGTAGTTGTCCCTTGGGCGGTCACGCTCCCAGGTCGTTAAGACCAACACTAATACAACTTTCTTTTCAGGTTCCTCAAGAACTACCCTTCCACGGTGTGGGCGACCGGGAAGTGATATCAGCCCTCATACCTATAACACACACGAGGCCAAGTTCGTCACAATCAAATCCTTCCTACACCGCCTAATAACTTTCTTATCTCCACGACTAACCCTCCTTACGTCCCTTTATCACCCCGCACCGCTAATGCAAACGATTCGAGTACACGGAACGTTAATCCTGTTCTCCTGAAACCACGTTCTAAACTATATGTAGGAGCTTTTAACGCCCGAACATTTTGCCGAATAGGACAACAGGCCTCATTAGTTAGGACTTTAGAATCTCGCATCATCGATGTGTGCTGCGTCTCCGAAACGCGCATACAAGATCCGAGTAGCGTCATTCATTTGACCTCACCACATCAAAATAAAGAACCAACTCGATTCACACTTCGTGTATCTGGAAGCCCTGATGCTGCTTCCCGTGGCCTCGCTGGTGTGGTTATAGCATAGAGTCCTAGGGCAGAACTAGCTCTTTTAGACTGGATCCCGATAGACAGTCGCTTGTGTGCTGTCCGACTAGACGGAACAATAAGGACTCGGAAAGATAAGGACACTTGTCGTTGCCTCTTCGTCGTCTCTGCCTACTCTCCCACTGACTGTAGCTCAGATGATGAAAAAGATGAGTTTTACGGAAAGCTTTCCGACCATCACCGGAAAGCTAGGCGCTCTGATGTAGTAATAGTGGCTGGTGACTTTAATGCTCAAGTAGGTAAACTAGGCGAAAGGGAAAGACACCTGGGTGGATCTTATGGTGTCGTGGCTCAAAGAACAGAAAATGGAGACCGTCTGTTGCAGCTATGTTCAGATAACCGCCTGTTTCTTGCAAATACTAACTTTAAGCACAAGGAAAAGCATCTTTCGACATGGCGACCCTAGAATTCGTCCCAACGTTGGACCCGACTAGATCACATCGCTATCAGCCATCGATGGAGGGGCTCGATAGAAGACTACCGCTCGTCCTGAAGCACATACTTAGATTCAGATCATGCTCTAGTGCGAGCACGTATCTGTCTGCGTCTTACTGGATGTAGGAAAGACGCTGCAAGGAAACCTTTTAGGGTTTTACCTAACGATAAACAAGCTAAGAATATATTTCAGGAACAACTAGAAAAACAGTTAGGCGGCCATGTAAGTTGTGCCCACCACGAGGCAGCGTGGAATGACATCCGAAAAGCTGTAGAAACAGCAGTGATATCCGCTAGTAAGGTAAACCATAAGGTCAAGGAGAAACAATGGATTTCGGCAGCGTCTACCGCACTAATGGATGCTCGTAAACTCATCCCATCTGGCTCTGAACATAACGAAGAGCGGAGTCAGCTTAAGCGCAGGCTAATAAGAAGCCTGCGCAATGATCACGAACAGTGGTGGGTAGCGAGAGCAAGAGAGATGGAAAAGGCAGCGGCAATAGGTAACAGCAGACAGCTATTCAGACTTGTTAAAGAAACCGGTATTAGGAACCCAACTATCAGTGAAACTATCTCAGATAACGATGGACATATCATTCATTCTTAATCCAGGAGATAGGATCGATGGGCAGAACACTTTAGGGATCAGTTCAACTGGCCTTCAGTCATACTTCGGTTTCCCACGATCCCCAGTCGACTGAATGGCAAGTTAATGTAAGTCCTCCAACTCTTTACGAGGTTGAAAAAGCTATAAGAAATCTGAAGCGAGGGAGAGCAGCAGGCGCTGACAGGTTTACTCCTGAGATTTTTAAGGATGGAGGTCCAGTATTAGCAGCGAGATTGACTGAGGTCTTAGGTAGGATCTGGGAACTAGACGTAATTCCATCTGACTGGTCTCAATCACTGATTGTGAGAGTTTATAAGAAAGGGCAAAAGTTCTCTTGTGAAAATCACAGAGGAGTCGGTTTGTCTATTATAGTGTCTAAAATATTAGATTTAATAATATTTCGACGCCTAACTAAAGCTTGTGAAGAGCAGACTAGAGAAAACCAAGCTGGTTTCTGGCCTGAACGTGGTTGTATAGTGAACTTATCTGCTCCATTGCAACCCATTCTAATACATGTTACCTAACGTCTCCAATCACTAGTTACGATAATCGCCCTGAAACCGGCCACGTACTGTGCATCTAACTAAACGGCTTAGTTTAACAACCAATTACTGTACGGAATGACTCCACAATACTACAATGAGAGGAAATAAACACACGACAATAAAGACGAAATGAATTACAAAATATCTACCTCGTCAATTTTAAGACATTCTTCATGAAATGAAGCTGGACAACTTTCACAACAAATAATACGTCCACCTTTCGAACAGATAAAACACCAGGATACATTAGTTGGTCGAAACATATTCAACAGTCCTGATGATGGTAATTTAAGTTGGATATTTGGAGGTGAAGTATACAATTTGCATTCATCTTGTAATGCATGTCGTGGACAGATTATTAAATTAGGAGCAATCTATGTCAAAGAAAGGAAGATATTTTAACTGCAATACCAAGAAAGAGAAAGGTTGTAAAACATTTTTATAGTTTGGGAAAGAAATGTGTATGTGACTTATAGGTTCTATAGTTATCAAACGGGAGCAATTAATGAAAAAAACATAGTCCAGTGATTAGATGAAATAAAGCACAGGAAAACATGTTACTTGTCTGTCTTTAACAATCCTTAAACAAACTTCCAGCTTTCTCATACATTCGGACATATGCATCCCCACACGAATGTTATAACAAAACAAACAAAACTAAGAGAAGTATTTCCTCTTTGTAATACGTAAGATAATTTGGTGATGTAGTTGACTACTTAAAAATATATGAACCTCTCACTTAAGAAAAAGTACTATTACATCATAAGTCTATTATGTCACTAAATGACTACAGACTATGAATAGTGTGTAGGTGTCATTAACAAGGGTCGACTTGATTATTTCAAATAGATTGAGTATTGGGTAGATTGCTATTGATAAAAAAGCATGTTTGTAATAACCCAACGATTAGAGCAATTAAATGTTTTATGACTCAGTGTGTAATTTCTTCAGAAAATTCCGACGCCTTTTTCAACCATTTCCAGCTTCGATAACCAGGTATTACTTCCTGATGCACACACTCGACAATTATGAATAATAATTAGGTTTGATTTTTTAAAATAACTCAAATAACGTACAGCATAAATGAGAAGTTTGTTTCAATGAAACATTTAATATGGTGTTATTTCTATTACCATTATTAAACAAGAATGTCAGAGTTAACAAGACACCTATCAATTGTTACTGTAGACAGTGAGATTATTAGAACTAACAGTGTTCGCGACTTATCCAGTTCTGACATATTTGGACAAACTGAGGAGGGGGGTCATCTGGCTGCTCAGGATTATGTAATATATATATATATATATATATATATATATATATATATTGCTGATTGGTAATTCAACAGCTGTATATATTATTTCATGAATAAAGTCAAAATAAGGCTTGATAAACATTTGTGTCTTCTTGAAACGTAATCGACGAACTGTTGAGTTAGTGATCTAAAACCCAGCGGTTTGAATCTAGTTCAGTCTTAGACTTTCTTACCATCCAAAACTTTTGAAATTCTCGTATACGATACATTTGATGAGGATGTATATAAATCCATATTGTGACTTAGCTGCAAATATTTCGAACTAAGTGTCATGGATTCCTATCATGTGCCGAAATAAATGTTAAGGTTACAGAAATCCTACTTTGCTATCTACCAGAATGAACTTGACAATTAAAAAGAAAATAGGAAATCACATAAAACGACAGTCTGTCTATAATCATTTCGAAAAGATAAAACATCGCATTGAGTAAAATGACAGCGGATTTTTGCCTCATACACCATAAATACTAAAAGTTATCCCTCCTTTTAGGAGTGTAAACAAATAGAGTTAAATTCTTTAAAGATATTTATCAACTCAATAAACAAATGAACGGTGAAATATTAAAAAAAAGCAAAAAACTATTTGAATACACTATACACTCAAATTATACCGATAAAAAAAATACTAACTTCTTTACTCCCAGCTGGTAAACACCAGTCTCCTGGATGATAAGCAGCAGGACACATAACACAACGAATGAAATGAGGAGAAGGTCGTGGCATAGTACCAGGTGTTTCAGCTGAACAAGCTAAGCAAGTATGTGCAGGACAAGTAAATGAGCCGGAACGTCCTTCTCGGACTACAACAGCAAAAGGTGGTTTACGAAGACAACTAGGGTGATACCATCGTCGACAAGCTCGTACTGAACAACGTATCATTTGATCACCACTTCGAGGTAATTCAGATTTACTTGGCTCAGATATTAATTGGATATCCTTTTGGTGTGAATTATTGTCAGTAACACCATCTTCAATTTTTATGTTTACTTCAGAGATATTTTTATCAACGACAGATGAATCTGAAGTTGCATGATCCACAGAAGGAGTTTCTGAACAACTGGATCCTTGAAGTGTTAATAGATGAGGATCTGGATGGGTAAGCTAAAATAAGGACCAATAAAAATCCAAGTTTAAAAAGGAGAGATATAGGACAACCATGTATATATATCAAACTTAAGAGTAGTGCTTTGTTCATATTTTATGATAACAAATCTACAGTAAGCAATTAATATATTTGTTGAGCCCTGTTCTTGAATAGTTAGACACAGAACTGCAAACTGCTTCCTGATTGCCAGAAATCACTTAAACTCTGAATAGGAAAGACAACATGCAGGAAGTATGAAAAGGAGATTTACTTCCACCTGGTATTCATAAGATGCACGTATTTGTTGTACAAATAGCTTTAATTGCAAATCGTGATAAACAAGATTAGACAGCAAATAAATAGTTATTAATACGTATTCTAACTGAGACTATGTACAATAGAGAAAAATTAAAACGCAAGATGCATAAACAAGTGTTATAATAATATTTAGAACATAAAACATCAGTTACAGGTTTGTTCATTGATAGTATGACCAGATTATTGAAGCATTTTTCTTTTGTGAACAGGTTATACAGATGATTCATTAATTGCGTTGTAAGATCGAAATCTCTTAGTCTAACAAATGTCATGGAAGATAACAATTATGAATATGTAAGTAATAACGTATGCGACAGTAGTTAGTTAATCAAAGCACTATAATTTAAACCACTAAGCTGAATGTTTAAACCTCGCAGCATCTACTTTGAATTGAACGACATCGTAGTACCACTGGCCTCCATAATAAAAGCATGTCCCAATGTTCAGTAAATAAACATGGTGGATAAGTTAGATTAATGATGTAAGTCAACAAAAATACAATAGTAACTTGAAAAGAAAACAGTAAGTGGATATAATCTATACATACGGAAATTTCAATATTTTAATTACTATACCAGGAAACTAAATTAACATAGATTTTTTTGTTGGATAACTGATTATGGTACAAATCCGTCATCTATACACAAACTAGGATACTTGGCTACATGTAACGCTCATTAAAAGAGTTCCAGTGATATTACTTAACAGTTTGGATAACAATGGGAAAAAAGTGGTCCAAAAGCCGACTGACTAAAAGTTAAGTATTTTCGTAGTTGAAATCATGGGTCTACCCAAGTGTATGAACTTCATATATAAATGCAAAATAAAAACTATCGTTGAAAACTGAGCTTTCTTAAAGACATTTTTCTTTCACGGACATAATAAAGATATTTATATGTAATAGATGCTGGACTTTGATAAGTTAGATGAATTATGAAGTCAAAACTTTTCTTCTTCGTCTAGATTAGGTCATTTATGTTCATCATTAGGGACGTTAACACATGTATTATGAATGGAGAAAACTTTTAATTTAGCGGAAACCAGTTGTACCACTAATAAATAGATAACATAAATATAACAAGGCCTAGAGAAGAAAAAGAACAAACGAGCAAATATCGAATTGAACTTACATAACAAATAAAACACTGTCTTAATCCAGCTAAACAGAGATTACACACTGGATTAGGTTGTAGTGAATCATTATTTGTTACAGATGCTACTGTTAGATCTTTTGTCGTTGAATATTTAATATCTTTTATATTATTATTATTATTACTCACTGTTGTTATTACTTGATGATTACTATCGTCTGTACCATTATGATCGGGAATTTTCTGTTTTATACTTCTATAAAATATATATGGTGCACAATTTAAATGTAAATAATTTCCACAACAACCAGCACATGGCATAATTACATTATCTAATTTACCAAGATTTTGTTGTGATACTTGATTACAATTTCTCTGTGAATCTAACAGTGTTGTATGTACTACATCAGATAGAATTGGTTGTATAGTGTTTACTGTTGAATGACTGTTGTTTGTTGTTACTGAGATGTTATTATTGAACTCACCACAAACACTACACATGAAATGATGTTTTGGTGTTGTATGACCAAAACGCAATTTTTCGAATTCAAAACTATTCGCTAAATCTATCCAACGTTGACCAATTTTTTCATTCTATTATGAGAATAGTTAGAAAAAAAGAATTACATGAAAGCAGTGAGTGACAAGTTGAAAATCTTTACGTACAATTCAGACAGTTGTTTACTGCATACAATTGACACCCTGAGAAATCATAGTCAAGAATTAAAGTAGAGTCAGCGATAAAACAAGTGAAAAAACGCTTTTCTAATATTAGAAACTCTGTCGAGCGATGCTATGACAAGTTTAAGAATTTTAAAATTTAAAGATCAAAGCTTAAAAGTAATTACCGTTCAATGAGAACTATGTGTCTATAGAAGGAAAAAAATGAAGCTATAATTAAATGCTTATCTGACCGATTCTTCTAATTATTTCGTAAATCAAGCCTTGTAAGCAATTAGTTACCATTCAATCCCATGGTATGATTTTCTGTCATCAGCTGATCAGCACTTAATTGAACAGTACTTAGAATAAAGCAAACTTTAACTTATGACACAATTGTGTGATCGCTTTCTTCGAATGAATGTTTCATAAATATTCATATTCAACTGTTAACAGCGTGACTGATATCAAAAATTTATTCGAATCCCAAACATAATTTAGTTTCAAATTCATATCTATTATTTAAAGTGCATTTACTACGTATTTGTGATATGTTTATATATATATATATATATATATATATATATATATATATATATATAGTTTCCACTTTATATCGTATCAACAAACGCTGCTATTATCGATATTTCGTTCTCGACCTCCAATATCTGTACTTGCCTTGATTTAGTTCAACACCAATTTGTAACAATAGGAAAGTTACAGTAGATGACAATAACATACTGTACTTTATATTGGTTTTTAATTGAATGAATGAATTCTTCTTATTCTCTTACAGTTATTATCAAAAAATCTAAGTACTATCCAACATAAGCATAGATACTAAACAAAGACAAAGAGAAATTCTTTATAGAAATTCATACGATTTGGAAAGAAGATAAAATTGAATGAAGCAAACAAACACCGGTCAAAAACTAACCTTTGAACTATCATTTGATAATTTCAAACGTTTCCTATGACCGATGGAACTAGTTGATGTAGAAGAAGAAATATACGAACTAGGACGATGATGTCTTCCTTTAGAATCTATATCACTGTCAGATGCTACAGAGGTGGCTGAGTCATCTGATGATGACGACAAAAATGACCCACCTTCACTGGCCTCTTCTCGATATGGACGTTTACGTGATTTAGCTTATTAAAATTCAGCAAGAAAGTAAACATAATAGAAAATGAACATTAATTCTCCTTATAAATCAATTTGTAAACAAATCCACAGAAAAACAAATTGAATTTAAAGATTTACTGAATTGAATATGACATAATCTCACGGAACGTAATCAAATTACCAAGTACATATATATTTATGTGATAAGTTTTGAGTAACATGATTTTTTATGACGGCTACAGATATTAAACGAATAAATAAATTGAATTCAGTAGTTCATGATTGGAACCTACAACTTTTGTTGGTTGAAAATTGAGTGCACTACACAAAAAGCCACAATTCTTTACGCAATAGTATTTATTGACAACTAGCAATAAATAGTTATTTCATGCTACTATGTGAAACAAATGAATAAGATATCAACAAAACATTTATTACAATAAATACCTTTTAACAAGAACTAATTGAGTGAACGTTAGAAGTACAAAGTGCTGTATAGATTATTAGGCGAAAAAGAAGTTAACAGTTAGACGTAGGATATACTTAAAAAGTATTTTGACGTGTTGATGGCTTTAAAAATATTTTAAAAAACACTGAATCACTATGATTACCCACGTTGGCGTAAACGAATTATATAGAATAAACTAGAAACTATGATGATTGTTTCACAGTATGATAGTTAGTTAATTGTTAATTTACGTATCAAAGAACAAGCATATATACGATAGTTTTACCTGGAGAGCGCTTAGCGACCACACCTCAATAAATATGAGAATGAATTCTACTAAAGAAACCTTAATAAACACTATGTTTAAAACCAGGTAATGACCAAATAGATTAAAATTTCATTTTAAAAAAGCTTACAGGATAAGGTGAACTTTCCAGTATTTTTTCTAACAAATTCTGAAAGTGGATCCAGTTTACGAAATGAAGGCTCAGTTGCCCATGGAAACAGTGCTAATCGGTCAGTTGGCTCTGGTTTAGTCAATTTTGCCGCCACTGCAGCCTCTCTAGCATGATGCCAAGCTGATTGTAAACTTGGTTGAACAGTAAATTGACGCAATGCCTAAAATGAATAAGTAATAGACAACTTAATAAAAATTTGCTTGAAGTTCATAAACCAAACAATCAATTTAAATGGGACTTGGTTGACTATTTTATTATTATTATTTAAACACATAAATATTGGTACAAACGGGTACCAGATATATATGCGCCGCACAAATCTCATTCGATTTGTGTGAGGGCTGTGATACTGACCAGGTGCCCAAACCGAAGCAGGTGGTTTTCTTAGGAGGCCACACCACAAGCCTTCGACCTAAAGGTCTGACCCACAAGGCAGTGGAGCATCGTGAGGAGATGCAGTCCCATGGTAGCCGGTGACCAACAATTGGTCAATACGCCATTTCTTCCTTCAGGATACTGGAGCCCATGTGCCCCACCGGTTTGGAATCAGGGTTTACCAACTCCCCTAGGTGGACTTTCCGTGTCCACCAACCCGGTTAAACCGCCGGACATTCGCTTTTCGTCCTCTCAATTTCGTAAACAACACCCCCGCCACGAGAAGGTAGTGAGTAGAACTTCCCTGGCAGATGCTATATACGCGTGGTCATGTGAGAGCATTTCGAGAGGGAGAGCAGACTCTCCCCACTCAGCCGGTTGACTAGTAACAAACTCTTATTGGGTGACTTAAAAAAGACGGTCGATACCCATAACATTAGTTTGAAATTCTATAAAACATCTTTTACGGTTGAAAGACGAGTAAAAATAATCAACCAACATTCGCCGAAGTAATGTTACAAATATATGACAAGCCGATGACTCACATCAACTTGAAATATTCGTTGACTAACTTAAGTGACAAGAAAAGTTTTGAGTATACCTAAATACTCTGGTACAGCCGAGGGTGGGTTGAAGTCCGCTCTCCCTCTCAAAATGCTTTCAAATAGATAAACGTTTATAGCTTCTTCCAAATAAGACCTACCTACTCATATGCTGCGAGCGTGCTCCTTATGAAAGTAAGAGAACGAAAAGCGAATAGCCGATATTGAAACCGAGGTGGTGGGTACGAGGGGCCCACTCGGGGAAGTCGGAGAACCCTGATTCCAGATGCTTCGAAATTCTGAAGGGACAAAAGACATACGAACCTATTTTGGCCATCGGTTACCTTGTGAAGGCAGCTTCTAAAGTTTCTGCATTGCCTTGTGGAATCCCCATTTAGGTTAAAGGCTCTCGATGTAGCCTCCAAAGGATACCAACTGCTTCGGTTTGGACAGTATCCCAACCCAAATACTTTTGGTGCCCAGTTATAACAAATTTTATGTGAATTAAATAGGTAGAAAATAAAAACTCGTTTGTAGTTGATTACTAAGCTGTAACTACTTGGCTTCAATTAGAAATACAAAAGTGATTCAACTATTTGAGAAAAAGGAAGAAAACAGTTAAATATTCTCACTTACCCGAACTTTATCTTTTGCTTCTAAAACAGTTTGACGAAGAAACGATTCAAATTCCTCTCGACCAGAAAATAATCGTAAACGAGTTTGTGGAAGTGTTAGGAAAGTTAACGGTCGAATAATACCCAAGAGGCAAACTCGAAATTTAGGCACTGTTACATCATTAAAATCATGTGTAGACTTCAAACCTATAGGATGGTTTTTAAAAAACAAAGATATTTTCATGATTGTTATTTGGCTCTACTATGACAGATGGGCCAGTTTTTACTTTGTGTAAACTGTCAGTAATATCAACAACCACTTATTTATTTAAACGCATAAACATTTGTACAAATGGACAGCAAAATATATATGCGTCACATGAAGTAGTTATCATTCACTTTGCGTGTGGCCTGGAGTGCTTTCTAGGTACCCAAACCGAAACAAGTGGTTTCCTTACGTGGTCATTTCACCAAACATTCGACCTAGAGGTTTAATCCACAAGGCAGTGGAGCGATGTTAGGAGATGCAGTCCTATGGTAGCCGGTGACCAACAATAGATTCATGCGCCATTTGTATCCTTGAGATTCTGGAGCCCGTGTACACCATTCGTTTGCAATCAGGGTTTTCCAACTCCCCTAGGTGGATCCTTCCTAGCCACCAACCAGACATTCGCTTTTCGCCCTCCCGATTTCGTAAACAACCCCGTCACGAGAAGGTACAACCACTAATATACGTAAACAAAATAAGTCCATAGTTTTCTACCTACTTAAGCCAAACAGTAGAATATAATAAATTTTTAACAAAATGTATCATACTTAATAATCAAGAGAAAATCTTAAAGATCTTATTTTTCCACGTATAAAGGAAGAAACCTAAAAACTTGTATATCTTAAGAAGAAAACTAATAAACAAGTTCAGATTTCGGTTAATAAAGTAGAAATAAAGTGCTACGTGATTTTATTAAAAATAATGGATTACTAAGATAAAAATTGTGATCTTAATTTAGTTCTCTTACTATTATGTAAAAATTAGATAGGAGTATACATTTCTATTTTATAAATCATTTTCTATCATACACACTACTATTTTGAGAACCCGAGAAGAGAAATAGAAATAAAAGGAAATTTAGTAACAGATTGATTCAGTCAGTCAGTTACAACGTAGGACCAGGCACATACATGCATCGGTCCACGTTCCCACACCTCATCAGCACAACAAGTTGAACACCGAATTCATTGAAGTAGTTACTTCAATAATAGTAATATATAAAAGAAAGATTGTATATAAGGATATAATACAGGAAGAAAGAATTAGTTCATAGAAATAAAGGTATAAAGTAATTTTAATCTCACGGTTTGAGAGAAGACAAAGAGTGTATACACCTACGCCATGGTAATTGATTCTGAGTTATGTCACTCAGTCTCCAACCATTGACTACGATAGTCGTACGAGCCCCAACCAAGTAGTCAGCATCTACCAACATGACTCAGACTAGAAGTTAGTGACTTTGTGGACTGATGCCACGTTTCGGTTTAGCTGCCCCTAACTTTCTTTTAACCATTCCCAACACTAGTCAGCATTGAGCGCCGTGGTAGTCGGTGTTCAGGCATGCTGTATACAACAGTTCCTTTCTGTTATTAATGAGAACAAAAAGATGATGGAGGACTAAACACTGCACTGAATAGAAGACACAGTCACGTTAGTTTTCATGTATGTGTGTCAGTGATTGGTTAGTTTGTTCAACTGATACAAATAACAGGTACTGCATATAAAACACCGACAACTATCTTCATTTATCCATATGCGCCTGTCAACATAAGAGAACAAATTATGGTTCGTCTTCAATTTTGTGTCTTTAAAAAGCCTACAACTGCCTGAAATGATGAATTTTTTGGAGTACTATCTGGACATTTAATAAATACACATCCCCAAGTAATTCAGCTAAAATTTCTCAAGATTATTAGCAAGTGAAATAATTCAGATACCGTTCATTTTCCTGAATCTATTGGTCAGTAAAGTAATATTTACATGAACAAAAGGAAACACTTGTTAATTTTTTTATCAACTCGATTTTTAAACACTCATCTTTTAATTACAACAAATTCAGTTTATTACAAACCTTGAATTAGCTATAATTTAGTTAACGCATTAAACTTGAGATATTTCTAAATGAGGTGGTTTTATGGGATACTTACGATGTGAACAAAAAAATAATGATGAAGAAACTTGATTGTATATATAATTTTCGAAGTATTATTGAAAGAATATGACCTTACAGCGAGCATCAAGTTGGCAGTGAGGAACAATGTTGACAAATAAAGCTTTATTCAAAGCTAACAAAAGAATCAGTTTTTGTTTAGACCTTTATATACACTATAAAATGTAAATCACTGAGATAGCTGACAATGGAGTTAAGCGACTTTTTAATGACTCTAGAATTGTAAGGATATCTTAGTTTCAGCCTAGTAAAAACTACTTAGAAGTATATACAGAGTTTCTTGGTCATCATCAAGTTATCTACCTATTTACTAACTAAATCTGAACTTCAATTTTCTTGAGCTTACTTGGACTCAATCTATTTTAAGATGACTCTTGATCGATTACTTTACAGATGTGCATGTACATCACAACTTTCTTAAAATTCTTATAAATTCCTATCAGCTTCTACTGTAATTTGATACATTAGGATTATAAGTTATAAACAACTAGTAAAAATCTAACTGAATAAGACGCACTCATTCTACTTTGCTCTTTGAAAAACCATATTCTGCAACCACAGAAACTCTACAAGTGATTGAAAACTAAGAAATTTTGTACAAGTCAGCTCACTGACAGATCAGTTATACTTTTCGAGATAAAAGAGACAGCATATTAACATGTTCAAGCTACGTTTCTGTTTATTTATTTAAACACATAAACATTGGTACAATGGGGCATTAAATATATGTGCGCCACATTTTATCATTCGATTTGAGACATTGTCCGGGCGCACAAACCCGCTTCTACAATGCTTTCAGTCAGTCATGTGCAACGTACAACCTGACACATACGTCGGCCCAAGTTACTAAAACATATCAGCACAGCAAAGTGAAATTATCGAGAAAAATGCCAGTATAATAAAAGCAGCATTAGTGTCAGTGATGATGGAAAGGAATCGACATAGACAATACAGTTCAAGAAAAAAGAATAAATTCGCGGAAAAATTCTGACCCCCAATCATCACTAACTTAAAACAATACCCGACAAAGGCAAATATATATTTTTGGGGAAAGCGACCCCAATAATTAACGATTTCAAGACTACCTGCTTTTTAGTTTGAATAGGACGTTTATACACGTAATTACTTTGTGATTATAAATGTATTGAGTTTAATATCTACCAAATAAGTTTGAAAATTAATTAAACGCTAACTTCGTAATAAACACTTTCAAAGCAGGCGAGCTGGTACAGTCGTAGATAGGAATTACAGAAATGTTCGTCAATGAAATAAAACCTGGACTACACTCACATATTCTTAATTCAGAATCTATTTCGTTTAAGAAATAATTCATCACTGATGAAAATCTCAGTTAATGCAACAATGCAATGGCTGTAAGCAATAGTACAACGAAGTCAATGAACAGTGTCAAGTAAGCGTTAATTCAAATTTCGCTCTAACAATGAAGTCATGATTTTCTGAACTGTGAACTGAAGCGTCGGAAGAAGAAACAAAAATACAACTTGTACTAAAATTGAAGAGTTTATGAATGAAGCGAAAGTATAATCTTTTTATCAGTGTTATCACAGAAGGATCCCACACCATTTTATGCAAGGTGGTAGTGCTCAAAAACTAGGCTTAACAACCAGGTCTTGTTTGATTGGAGAATTAATAACCCGTGAGCTAATTTCCTCTAGTCGAATATGAAATCTTATGTTTATTTTGTGCTCATGTTCTTTACATAACTATGTTTTTTTATAAGGTAGAAAATCTATATTTTTTCGGTTAATGGTCATGTCTTTGATTTCCAACCATTACTCGGCCACATCGCATTATCGCGTTTATCTGTTGATTAGCATTCTATTCATTGATTTTAAAAATCGAAATTTCGCTCATCATGAAAATCTTCCTTTGTAACACAAGTAAATATATGAAGTCATGTTGAACCATATTCTCTTCAATCAACTTCAACAAAAAAATTAGCTCACACAGAACGCATGGAACAGGTGGAAGTTACGAATGTTATAGACAAATAATTAGAATTTCTATTTCATCTCTGGGTGCAGAAGGTAATGGTCAGCATTCTAAGAGTATTAGCAGTAATATCATGTCCTCTTTTATGTTAACCTTCAAAGTCTAATGCATTTACAATAAAACACTTCATATTGAGAAATCGAAACATTTATACCAATGACTTAAAATATGCATCTAAGAAACATTTAATTTCCAGATTGTCTATACACATATACTTACCAAAACCCCTGACTTGGTACTTTTTCGGTTTTTCAGTTACTATGGCTGGCCACCAAGGTAAGTTTTCGGGCCAATAAGGACGAGCCCAAACTAGCTCCCCAACTTGCCAAGGTTCTTGACAGTGATTTAGTTGGACAGAGGTAGATTTAGATAACTGTGAATATATAAGCTTGCGACTGACTGCTTTAGCCAGTAAGGCTTTCTTACGTGCTGCAGAGGTTAGACTGCTTCTAACAATGTTAGATTTGTTGAAATTTCGCTTCCACTGACTGCGACTTATAGAAATAGTAAATATAATAGGAGATAAAAACAGAATACGATTCGGGTGTAATTAACAAGATTTGACTTAATTATTTCAAATAAATTGAATATTGCGTATATTGTTATCAATAAAAATGATATATCTGTAATATTCCAATGAGTAGAACAATTAAATTCTTTAAAATTTCTGACGTTTTGTGACTCAGTGTAAGCCACTTCTTCAGGGAATGAATAAACAAATTAAATCTACCCGTTTAAATGGTATAAATGAACAAAGCGAGACGATTTGGCGCGATCAATCAAAAACAGGCCTGACAAAGCCAATGTCATATTATCCCGGTCAACGTCGTTTATGTGAGGCGTGTTTGTGTATGTATGTTAAAGGATGAAAGAATATGTTCTAGTCACAGTTTGAAATTCAATCTTAATTTTACTAGCAAATGATATCTGTGAAAACATTTGCACTGAAATTAAAAACGAGGTGAAACTAGTTGTAATAAGATTTTAATTAGATAAGACATTTTGTGATCATTTGTTTGCGATCACAATGCTAGCAAAAAGCCGAACAAAATCTAGTCCCTACATAATTTGAAAAATTTGTCATCACACAACCATGAATAACGTTTTTCAAGTGGGAATAATGATGGTCCCTGGTTGCTCAAACCTTAGTATATGGGGAAAGGTTCTAATCTGTAATCATCGATTGGAACTCGAATCATCAGAACATATAAAATGATTTATAATAAGATTTACACGCTTGTTTATAGTAATAAATACATGGTCTTGGGCTATAATAACTTGGTAAGATTGAGAATAAATTCTAAGCTTTCTAACTTTACCTATCAGTATTCACTAGTAAATACAACGCGTGAACAAAAAGGAATCGAGGGTACCAGCTAAAGTGTGTTGTTACTGTGCACATTAGGTCGAAACAAAGTTGAATAAAATCTCACCGTAGAATCTTACATTTTGGTGCGAAACTGCATGTGTCGCATAAAAGTGGGTCTGACAGACTTTATATCTTCTTTCACTTCGTCAACTCTGCTTGCTTCTTCAGAGCTGCTATCCTGACGAGAACGTAGGAAAGGTTGAGGCTTGTGTTCAGGTTCGTCGCTAGGACAATCTGAAGAAATAGATTGGTAGGAAAACGATGGACTCGTTGGAGGTGAAAATTTTGGACTATTTGACGACCACTTGATATTTTCTTGTTTCCAAAAGCCATTGACATTTGTCAGGATTTGAGTTTCTTCAGGAGAATGAACAGAATTTGCTTCAGGTTCATCCAGAGAACGTACATTATTAAAAACAGACTTATATAAGTCATCGTCGTGTTGTGGATTGAGACTGCGGAATTCGTTTGGATATGGATCTGGACTACGTTTTATTGATATTTCTTTAGAATGAAAATCTGGCAAAGGATCGAGTTTATAACATAGGGAATCGGTAGATATGTGTTCACTCACAATATTGTTTATGGATTGCATATCTGAAAACTAAAAAAGATAAGCCGTTAATAAACTCAAAAAGCAAACACATTTACATTTGGAGAGCTCAAGAAACAATGCAACCACCGAATGTTAAGATGATTATTTCAAGAACAAATATTCACATCTTTTAAGTCCTCGAAATTAAGAATGTGTACAACCAAAAATTCTAAGAATACGACTTTAAAAAATGGTTAACTTAATGTTTTGCTTGAAAATCAATACAAACGTCTAACCTTGACTAAATATATATGGGCTTACAACCAGTTTATTTAAAAATAACTACAGAGGCGGCCTGCTTAAACATCTGGGCTACCTGTTCCTGTCATCTATATATTTCAACAAGTTATCTAATATTGTTTGTTTTAATACATCATTATGGCTATTAAGCACACAACCTATTCCGGTGCGTTTCTGAAAACTGTACAACCTTTCGCTGTAAAGGTTACAAAAGGCCTAATCAGAGATGTCGTGTTTGCTGGTAACATGCAGCAAAAAGAATATACATTATTCATATGTCGATTGACTGAACTGCTGACATCCAACTGGAGATCACTGAATGTTTATCATCAGGAGCAACGAAGAAATAAGAAACGTAAACATGTTGAAATACTTTATGCTGAGAATTCGATTTTGTACCAAATACTATAATATTGAATAAAGCTAATAATAATAATAATAACAATATCATATTTGAAAAATTAACAAAGCTAACAAATTGATTTTTTTCTACTCAAAATTTCATAGTCTACAAAAGAAAAGGTATAACTGTTAACACCAAAGAGTCACTTATTCATAATCAGTAAGATTTTCCACGAATGCGTACCACAAGAAACCACGCCTCACATTAGCACAAAGAAAGCTGATCATATGAAAAGGTAAAAAGCCGAAATAATATCAGCTACACTGGAAAACATTAAAAGTGGGGAACATAGTTTAAGATAAACGAGATCAAAAAGTTAAAAATTATGAAACGATGTTAAGATTTACAGGGATACAAAGAATGGGTCCAACTGCAACCAACTTGAGGGATTTTCACCTAACATCATTAAACACAAACGAGTTATTGTAAAATCTCCAGTAAGGAAGTTTACATCTTCCCACACAGCTAAGACCGACAGGCGACGTAGCTACGAACTGATATCACGTCTTAAAATGGGATGCATTACCCCTTTTTCCACCAACTCGTATGCTAGACAACAAAGGGAATCGAAGTAAATGGTGGCTTGGTGTGCATGACATGCAGGCTTACGACCTTATAGACTGAGTTCCCATTTCTACCCAAAATCCACGTATGACATACGCATAACGCAGTCGGTGGTTCAACCAAACATAAACAACACGCTGGTTTCGAGTACCAGATTTTTATGGCTGTTTATCTAGGGTAATGAAAGAACAGAAACAAGCACCACTATATGGAACTAATTATTTCCAGAAAACAGGCCCGTAACAAGCATATAAACAACTAAATTATACGTCGCTACATGTAGTTATGAAATACTCGGCTAGATATAAAGTCGAGAATCAAGATAGCCGTATTAGTAGGCTGAGATCACTAGTCAGTCATTATTGACGCACAGCGTACCACAAATATACACTAGCCCACGTTTCAATGACGAGTTGATAGGATATATGACAAAGGAGTCGGAATATTTGTAGGACTAATCATAGTGAGAAAGATAAAACATAGAGAATATGATTCAAAAGAATGAAGAAATACGGTGACTCAAAGGTCTTAACGTACTGCTACGTTACCACGAGCAAACTGCAAAATTCTTTAAGTTGTTTCTGGATAAACGTAGTCACGACGACAGTAAAACCATTAATTACTCAAATGAGAAATGCATAAAAACATTAGTTTATTAAGCATGTACTACAATCGATATGATAATGACTCTGCAAGTAATTTGAGCTTTATTCTTCGCTTACGAGGGTACTTACGGTTAGAAACACAAAACTATGTAGGTTACAACAACAACTCTATTGCCTTTTTAAGCAACAGGTTTCGATGAGCGCACAGAACTTGACCAATGAACAAGTATTTTGCAAGTAAGACCCGTGGCTTGGTCTTTATATTACTTGTTACATAGCTGAAAGCTTAGTACGTGAAACACCTAATAACCGATACGTTAATAGGTTCAACATCGAATTAGCATCTAAACGATAAGAATCCTGTGGAAAAGTCCGATTGAACGTTGCTATCACTCGAATAAAAACCCCAACTCAATCATACGGATAAATGTGATAAAGAGTATACATTCACGTTACTACGACAAAATAATGCAATGAAGTAGAAGAACGAAAGAACCTGACATACTACTACCAACGAACTCTAGATATTACAACTCATACTCACTACCAAAGTTAACTGAGGTCTCTGTTGCTGAATGAGTGACATGTCTAAAAAGTACCGTCGGCAAAATCAGTTCCCTTAATTCCGAAAATCATTTTATATGAACGTATAGCTACCCAAGAATGTTGTCATCATTAATGAGTAATAACTGAGTCTTCAGACACACTCTGAAAATTAACTTTCGAAATATTCTTAGCTTTCCCATCTAAGCAACTTGTCTTTTACTTCGCGAACGGTCGAAACTAAGCTGGTTAATAAGATGTATTTTCCTAATTGACAAATCCTTTGATACAATATGGACTTCAAAATATCACGTGATCCACATAACAGGTAGCTAAACAAGGATGCTGAACCAAAATTTTCCGCTAAATGTAATGTCGAACATAGTTTAGAAACTGTATGGCAAATTACTTTGCAGTAATATATAATTTACTAAAAACGCATCAAAATTGAAAGCATACGAGCAAACCAAAACAACATAGACGATTTGGAGAAGGTTTTTATTTAGTTATATCATATCTTCTTAAGTTTTTAATCCAAATTTGCAGAGATTTCAGGTACAACGAAGGCTTTTCCCTGTTTTTGGAACTCAGCTCTAACAAGAAGTGACATAGATTTATCATGAATACCTTAAATGGTGAGTAAACTCGTCATCCACAATATCATCGTCCCAGTTGTCTTCCCAAACAGTAGCTTCCTCGTTGGGATGGCCTTCTCCGCAAGCTACAGTGATTTTGAAAAAGGACTATTTTTATGTACTTACCATGGGCTGGGAACTCCTCGAAGTCGTCGTCTTCCTCCAAAAGCGTAATATCTATCTTTTCAACTGGTTTCTGGTTTTTCTTGTCAGAACTATCCTCAATTTTAGATTTTCCTTTTATCTCACCAACAGTCATTTTATCCTGGTAACGCTTCACTTTAGAATAACCACACTCGGGAGGTAACCTTAAGGTCAGAGATATGGGTCAAATGGTTGAGGACGGAATAGAAGAAGCTTTCACTTAACGGGCTTCCGTGTCTAGTAGCAGTGGATCACCAATACCTCCAGGCAAAAACCTAGGTATATTAACGATAATAGAGGGAAAAAAAGAATTTGGTAAATCATAACAATATGTTATCATTAGTCCTTAGGTTAGTATTGTAACTAAGCTTAAGAAGATGTTTAAGGGGATGACCAGAAGTGTTAAGGATACTGTAAGTCATAAGAAGGTCACCTCTAAGACGCCTCTACTCTAACGGGTAAGGGTTAAGTGATTGGAGGCGCTCTTCATAAGGTTTGAATTTGAGTCCCCGAACTGATTTCGTGGCTCGACGTTGGATACGTTCCAGAGTGTCCTTATACTTTTGGAGGCAGGGAGGAAATACTATGTTTCCTCACTCTAAATGGGGACGAATAAAACTGTTGAAGATTTTGTGGAAGGTTCTACCGTCGAACTGGCCAAAAATGCACTTCAATGTTACCAGTGCGAGGTTTGCTTGAAAGGCGTTTTCGTCACAGTTCGCATACGACTTCAGGTCGTAGGGTACCAACACTCCTAAATCCTTTTCGACTTGGGAAACTTCTAGGGAGGAGTTACCTAAGTTGTAACTATAGTCTGCAACATGTCGCAGATGGACTACTTTGCACTTTGAAGTGTTGAAGGTAAGTCCGTCGTCGTCTGCCCAACTTTGAAGTCGGGTCAGATCCTCTTGAAGTGCCAGTATATCCTCTTGGTTGCGTATCTCTCTACAAAGTCTCACATCACCAGCAAAAAACAATACGTCAGACAATACTTGTTGTGGAGGATCGTTTATATAAATCAAGAAAAGAAGAGGTCCTAGTAATGAGCGCTGGGGAACCCCACTAGGACATTCCATAGCCCGAGAGAGAGTGAAGTTAACACTGACATTAAAATGTGGACTTTCTAAATATGAAGTGAGCCAGTCAATCAAAGGGGGTTTGATACCCAATCGTCTAAGCTTATTGATAAGACATATGTGGTTGACCCTACAAAAAGCTTTTGGAAAATCAAGGTAAATGATGTCAACCTTCCCCTTGCGATCAAGGACGGTTGTCCATCTATCCACCACAACCAGCAGTTTGGTTATACAGGAGTGACCCTTCCTGAACCATGCTGTTGAGATGAGAAGAACTTTAAAGATGATAAGTATTCTTGTGTACCGTCGTATATTAGAGACTCCATAATTTTAGAAGGTATGGAGAGAAGAGCCACTGGTCGGTAGCTTGAGGGTTCACTGCGTCGACCTCTTTTGAAAATTGGTGTGATGTGAGCCAGCTTCCAAATTTCCGGTAGTTTGCCTCTGCTTAGCGAGTGCGTAAACATCACACTAAGTGGTGATGCCAGGATTGAAGCTGCTTCCCTCAATACAGCAGAATGAACCATATCCGGACCGGGAGAAGTGTCTTTTCTTAGGTGCTGCAATTTACGGAGCACCAGGTCAGCACTCAGGTCCACTTCGGAAAGTCCTGTACAGTTGCATGTGAAGCTTTCGTCAGTATAGTTGATGTGGGTCGGCTGGAATGTCTGAGAGTATTGTTCAGCCAAAAGATTAGAGGCATCACTGTCGTTATTGGTCGGGCCATTAGGACCTAGCAGTTGGAAAACTCCAGTTTTGCCTTGTGGAAGAGAAGCTGCGTAACTGAATAAACTTTTCGGATTGGATGCGAATTTATCGATAAGCTTGGTCTGGTACTGAAGCCTGTCTTCTCTTATTGCCTTTGAACATATGCTCCTTATGCGTTTGTATTGCCTGTATGCGTCGTTATTGTCGGTTAGTTTATATTCGGCCCAACAGTGCCTTTTGCGGCTTAGCAAACAAAGAGTGCGGTTCTTGACGATTGGATGTTTTTTGTAGCGTTTTGGGACCATTTGAGGAACTGAATGCTTAGTAGCACATAAGATCGTGTGCAGTGAAAAATACCCATGAGCATCCACTTCAATTTGAGGGTGAACATCCCAATCCACCTGTTGCAGATAGTCGTGTAAAGCTAACACATTCGACCGTTTGAAATTCCAGCGCCTGTTGTTGGTGGGATATCTTAACCCAGTTTAGTTGACAAAACTGAAGAATAGAACGGCGTCCAGCCAAACGTAGGAAAACTACACAATCTAAAATTGCTACTGACAGTTTCAATGAGACGTGCTACTCCGTTCATCCGGAAGCAGACAAGCTTTTACCAGTTGTCTCCATTCCAGACGCGTTGAAGACTCTGTTGGTAAACAATGATGATAATCACAACTGCAACCATGCGAATGATATAAAAAGACTGCAAGTTGACATGAACATTCTCAATCCCCTCAAGTATCTCATCAACCCTAACCTCACAGAGACTCCAGATCAAATGAATGACATAAATAACTTCTTAGATCGTGTTGCATCAGAGGTATTTGAAAGAATAAGGCGATCTAGCAATGCAGTTGTGTTTAATAAACCGGACTCAAATGCCCTTAAAAATATCAAAACTAGTCTGATTAGAGCCAGCAATATGACACACGTACCATGTGTATGCTCAAGATTAAAAAGAAGTCACCCTGATATGCACTCACCGATCTTGTTCAAATTCAACTCATCTGTAGATGCTAGTGAGTTTTTAAATTCTCCAATTCATTGAAACAGAAACAGATTTTCAAGGATATTAAGATCTACCAGATAAAACACCATGCCAATGAAAAGCAGGCCGAGATAACCACAGACTACCAGCATCAAACACCCAAGCGTATCATAATCCTAAAGGTCATAAAATTAAGTCCGATCCTAAGCAGACATCTAACTTTACGAATATGCAACCACCCAAAAACACTCCTGAATCTCCTAAGGTTCAAAACCCAAAAGAAAGAAGTCCCAATGTAGGTGATGCCCATCCTTCTAAGAATGTTGACTTAGATTCAACCCCAAGTAGTTGTACTGATTATGAATGTGATAACACAGTCCAAATCGCTGTTAGCGCAACAACCAGTTACAGTGACTGTGCAACGGATAAAGGGAAAACTGGTCATAAAAATTATCTGCCTGACCACACGCTTAACGTCGATATGCTCGAACCTTGCAAACCATCTCAAGCATCTTTAACAACACACGACCCTCCTCAAATTACGAAGGAGCCAAAATCAACCACAAACCTTGGAAATAAGCGTTTAGAACATGTTCCCTATACGTCACGTATAAATAACAATCTAAATTGTAAACGGCCACTTGGTCTCACACATAGACCTGATAGCCTTCTTGGCCCGGCTCCCAATGTGAATACTATTCCTTTACCAAATGTTATATCCAATAATAGTGAGAAGACTTTTTTTGTACTTCCGCCGGCTTTTCTGCCGGCAACAATAAACATACTTCAAATGATGACAAAGTTGTTGAATCTATTTCCGATCGCAACACAACTCTCACCTTAGCCAATCCTACGAGTATTCATGTAAATACCGATTGTGATTTATACTCCAACCTGATTCACCATGGTAAATCTCAATTTCTTATTCTTTCGTTCAATGCCCGCTCTCTGCCCAATAAAATTACTCACCTCAAAACCCTTTTATTCCTTGTAAATCCAACTATTGTACTTATTACGGAAACGTGGTGCAATTCATCTATATCCGATCACTCCCTGCATATAGATAACTATGTTTTCTTTAGAACCGATAGATGTAATGGATTAGGGGGCGGTACACTTATCTATGTCCGTTCGGATATTCAGGCCTGCAAATTTGAGGGTAAATCCCTTGATGCTATAGACGACTCCACCTGGGTTACTGTAAACTGTGGATCTCGGAATTATCTACTGGTGGGATGCATATACAGACCACCACATGCAGACTCTAGGTTTGACAGATTACTAACAAATATCTTTTCCATTGCTTCACACCAACCGCATACTTTTAAAATCATCGGAGGTGATTTTAATCTGCCAAACATCACATGGGATTCGACTCCGGTTTCAGGTCGACATGACAAGTTAGTTGAAACACTAGAACTTTATGGATGGGTCCAACAGGTCCGACAACCGACTAGAAGGAATAATATACTTGATTTACTGTTTACAATCAACATAAATTCTATCTTAGTGCATATTGGTCAAGAGTTTTTCAAGAGTGATCACAGAGTAATATTATGTATCATTCATTCTTTCGCCGCCATACAATTGAATTCTAAAGCTGGAATGATGTACAAGAGTAGACATTTTGATCAACAAACCTGAAAACGGACTGGAAGTCTTATTCGTTGTTTACCATGGGAAACTTATTTTACCACAAATAATATTGACATTGCGATCTCTGATCTATACCACAACTTGATACACTGCCTCGACTGCACTGCTCCAATTACTAGCCATGTGGCTTATAACGCCAATAGGGGCCAGAATAATTTAAAAACTTTTAAAAGAAAGCTGAGGAAATTAAAACACCGTTACCACAAGCATAATGACTTGTATACACTACAGAGTATACTTAAGTTAATTGACAAGAGTGCTTCATCTAAACGCAAGTATTTTATGAATATAGAAAATAAAGCCCTAGGTAATAAGAACCCAGAATTATCAATACTTCGGCTTTTTAAATCGCGTGTGAAGTCAAATTCTCTTGGCGTGACCAAATTCTTCATAGTTAACGGAAGAATTATTGATGACCCCGATATTATTTGCGAACAATTCAGTCAGCATTTCTCGCAGTGCTATAACACTAGAACTGAAAGCTGTATCATTACATTTCCAATGCTGACGTGCAGACACCTGTCGAAAATTGATTTCGTACCCTCCAACATCAAGCAGGCCATAACTGCCTTGAAAAAGTCCTATGACGGTGGACCTGACGGGATTCCCTCATCATTTGTGAAATATGGTAGTAGAGAATTCCCATTATTTTGTTTAAAACTTTTCAACCTATCTATGGAATGTGGGGCCTATCCATCTGTATGGAAAACATCTCTTATCACCCCCAGATTCAAAACCGGATCACGCAGTGATATTGTTAACTACAGACCAATTAATTTGACATCCGTGCTGTCAAGAACTATGGAAAAAACCATCCACAAACAGCCATTATCATTTTTACTTTCGGCTAATCTGATCAGCCCATCCCAACACGGGTTTATGACCAAACGCTCATGCTTCACATCGCACCTGGAATATTTTGATCAAATTACCCAGAGAAGAGATGTTGGTCAGTCTGTGATAATTCTGTACTTTGACTTTAGTAAGGCCTTCGACAGCGTCTCACACAAACTTCTTCTTTTAAAACTCTCTTCATATGGAATATAGAATCCCCTTTTATCTTGGCTCAAGTCATTTTTAGAAGAACGTAGCCAAATTGTCCGCTTTGGATCTTGCTACTCCAAACCTATGAATGTAACCAGTGGGGTTATACAAGGAAGTGTAATTGGTCCACTACTATTTCTCCTTTTTATAAATGACGTTTGCTCCCTCTTTCAGTATGGTAAACTTTTTCTTTTTGCCGATGATCTAAAAGTGGTTTATTCATTCTCATCTCCCACCAAAGAAAGCTATATTTCAACGGTAATCCCAGAGGAAATAAACAAGTTGTACGAATGGACTATTTCATGGAATTTGCCACTTAATGTTGACAAAAGTGGATTTATTAACATCGGGCGCTGCCTTAACCTAAATCTGGCTATACACAAACATACACTGAAACCTCTCAACACTGTTCGTGACTCGGGTTTAAGATATAGCGACAGTTTGAACTTTTCTGAACACATTGCATCTCAAGTATCCAAAGCTAGGAAGCTCATCGGATTCATAATGATTAATTTCAATAATACCGAATCGAGATTATTATTATACAGAAAATGTATCTTACCCATTTTTGAATATGGTATTTTAGTTTACAGTAATCGCAGGCATAAAGACCTGATTAAAATTGAAGGTGTTCAAAGAAGGTTCATCATAGCTGTTTTGGGGTATTCTGACAACAAGGACTATCACCAAAGATGTCAACAACTCAAACTAGAACCTCTCTGGATCAGGCGTATCAAATTAAAATTTATCTTTATGTACCGGCTTCTTAACGGTATTTCTTACTCTTCTCTATCTACCCCTTCATACTCTATGATACCGTCCCACAATCTACGCAATAAGGAAAATATTCTAGCGATCCCAAAAACCCATACAAATTTACGCCAGAATTTTTTCGTCATTCGCTACTCAACCATGTGGAATAGACTGCCAATGAACCTCGGATGCATTGAAACTATAATCCGGTTCCGAAGTCTTCTTGATGATTTTCTTTCCGAAAGTGGATTGTGTCACCTACTGAATATCAACGTGCTTAACAATGATTTATACAAAAAAGGTTCGTCATCTATCTAACCGACTGAAAAGCAAAGTGAAACCTTTGAATCTTTTCATGTCTATTCTATCTCACTTTTATTCATCTTAATATATTATTATGCTTATGTTCATATTTATAATTATTACTGTTATTATTATCATTATTGGTCTCTCGACACATTAGATATTGTTTTCATCTCTTCTTGTCCTTCTAAACATATTTTATTCCTAAACATCCAAAATCTACAATTAAAAACAAAAAACCCCATGTTCCACTTAAACAAATAATTTTTTTTTAAATCTTCACAACATATATATAACATATAGAAATTTATATTTAATTATTCTTTGCAATTAATTGTGACTATGATAGCATCATTATAAATTATTATTATTGCACTAATGTTTATGCTGATACCTGGTTTCACTCTGTATTCTGTTACATAAATCTACACGTATTTATCCGTAAGGGTTTATTATTGTTGTTATTATTATTTTAAAATTATTCGTTCATCTCAAAAGTCTATATCCATTACACTATTACGATCATGGTTGGACCCTTTCACTATGTGTTCATTTCTTTTCTCTCTCCCTTTTTTTCCTTCTAAATAAATATTATTCTTAAGATTACGAAGCTTTGGATTGAGACAATAACTTGAGTTACGTTGAATTCAACTTATCAGACTCGTTTTATCTTCACTATTTATATACACCTCATACACATTGATTATCTTTTGCACTTAATTGAGACTTTCATAGCATCACCCAAAACTATGTCTGCACGAACAAACACTTATTCTAACGTGACATCTTACTGCAATAATAAGTTATTTACTTATTAATTTATTCTGTTTTATTTTATTTTCATTACTCGTTTTGCTATACATACATAGTTGTTTATTCTTGTTCTGCGTTAAGATATTTACGTCTTCCGCGTCTCCTTTATTTCTATTTCCTTAGTTTCTTCCTTTCCTTCTTCAAAATTCTTGCTAATTACACAGAACCTGATTTATTATCACTATTATTACTATTCTATTATTAATATTTTATTTTCATTTTCCTTCCTTTCTCAAACATGGCATATGTAATGTTAAAGTTATTGAAAATTGTGTATTATTGCATTTTTGAAGAAACCCGAAATGGTTTCTTCACAGCACTTATGTACCCATAAGGTGTTTTTGAATAATAATAATAATAATAATGATAGTATCTGGAGGACGGATCAGAAGTATCTTGCGTAGAAAACTGTTAATAAACGCTTGCATCTTCTGGATGATGGCCTTCGTAGTTCTCTAGGTTTCCGCCCCATACATTAGAACTATCTTGACACTTGTATTGAAAATTCTTCTTCGGTTGTAAATATGCTACTCTAGCTTTGCTAATCTGCGTCAGACCAACCGTGCTCATCAATGATGCTTCCAGATATCCAAACGTTTTTACATCCTCTACAGCTTCTCCGTCAAGTGTGATCCGATTTATGCATATTGTGTTGTGTCGGAGAATCATACTCTTCTTTTCATGTATGCTGAGACCTACTCTACCTGGAACCCCTCTGGGGCTACTGACGGTTCCAAGCCCGGGCGAACAAGAAGGGTTGGGCATAAGGATAGCGATCCCATCACGTAGAAAATTAATCCGCTAAAAAAGCGCTGACCAGAAAAGTTAATTCAAGATCAAGAGATAGTTTTCATAATCTCAACTAATAATCCAATAACTGAAGCATATATTTCACACAAAGTCTGTTTTGTGTTTGTCTTGAATAGAAACTTTAGGAGAGATCAACCGTGTAAACTATGAAAATGTTCACCATTACTTGTTTCACCCTTTCATAATGATATTTAGCAACTCATTTTTAAGGGCTTGATATTAATTGGCATGATCACGACCATAAGTTGTTCTCATAAATAGTATAACAGTGTTGAACTCTTTAATTTAAATTGGTGATTGATGACTAACTGATTAAACAGAAATTCTATAAACAATGACCCTGAATGTAGATCTAAGTATTTCAATCGACTGACACGACAACAACAATAAACGGAATCAGATTGAAGAGCTCAATGACTATCCGAAACGGAGGACATTTTGAATGATTTAGGCACCCAGTCAAGTAACTTGAAGAGGTCATTATTCAATTATATCTATCCTGTTCTAAAGCCTGTATATATTGTAGTAGGCGTGGTATCAAAATAATACCGAGATCGTGCCAAAATCCACACCAGAGACCATTGAGCATATGCGAGTTCGTGCAAGGTCACAAACAACGGAAAAATGTATGCATTATTAGTACACTTAAATAGACAGGTGCAGTAAAACAATCACTGGTATAGTTGGTTATAACAATAATTGTTTCCATCATGCCAATCGCGTTCACCTCATAAAATAAGGTCACTATAGTATATAGCAGTTTCCTACTTCTCACATATAAATAGGATCTGTTTTCGAGATTCATTTCAGTTTTTCTGTCCTACTAACTTCAACCCACAGTCCGTTTGGTTAGATTCGCTCTCTATTTTAAATGTCAGTTTCCTTACTCATTTGAAATGCCGTAAGTTTCCCTGGAGATCTTGAATAAACCCTTACAGATTAATGTTATAAAGAAAAAAATCGTTCCCGACTTACAAATGATTTGTAGATGTGCGAAACTGGTTTGACAGATTAGCTCTCCTGATCTAACATTGAATTTGCACTATGAGATAATTTTCCAGTCTTACCTACTCCAACCTAGTAACAAGACACTCATGCTTCCATGGCACAACTATGGAAAAAGTAAGGGCCTTTATGTTACGTCCAATTATGAGTTTTTGCCCGTTCCAACCATTGAAGTACTGGCCGTCGATATTCGCAAATCACGAACTCAAGTAGGCAAGAGAACCAAAACTCCAAATTAGATACTGTAGAACATCAACGTTGATGTTCTATGTCGAAATGATTTGAGGCCTACTCGAGTTAGACGGGGGCGGTGTGACGAACCAGCTAACTTCGAAGTCACACCTCGCGATCAGCACCTTACGTGGATTGCCCCCATCGACGTAACAAGGGACAATGGATGCTATGGAGACTGTACAACACAAAGGACGTTGTTACAAGAATATATTAGTTAAGGTGCAACCACGAAAGTACAGAAGCGAAAGTACAACCACTGCCGCGTGGGCCAGTCCATGGTGTATGATTGATTGATGCGCGTTGACTATCCTTGGCCTTGACAGGGATCGATGATCTGTTCGATATTCAGTGACATTTCACTGACCCTACAAAACCAAGTTTATTCGCAATTCACAAATAATCGACCAAAGTCGTTCTAACAACAATAATTATAACAATTACAAAACAAACCTTCAATTTTGTAGGTTCCCCGAGCAAAAACTCCCAAATACCAAACCAATGACAAAAGAAACCAAAATGTCCGAAAAGAATGATATAAACAAACAAGTCCAAAGGTTAAGTAAAACAAACACATCCAAAAACACAGTAAAATTGATGTACAGTAAAAGGGTTTTAATCAGCCAAATGTTTTCAGTTCTCCTGTAACCCTTTAGGTGTTAACATTTACACTAGGACAAGCGAACTAGAAAAGTATAAAATATAGATATACTACTGCATGACCCGATTCATGTCATTTCCGTTTTCGTAGCTTTGGCCTTCACTGACCTTCACCCCTTCATCATCCCATCAACCCTCAATGATCAGTCTTTTGTTGTGGAGAAACACTCTGTTTAGAAGATGATCTGGGTAGAGTTTAGTGTTTTTACACTGCCTTTGCAGTTCCTCAGTTTATATTAATAAAGACGAATGAATTCTCAAGTCCAAGTATAATTTACCGTTTTCTCACCCACTCCCAAGCTCTTTTCAACACTAACAGGAAAACAGGTAAAAATGCGGCACTGATTTCTAGGAACAGTATATTCAGTCACAATTGGTGAACGGCGCTCGTACGAGTACTAGACTGAAATGTTCGCTGTAAAACCACATGGTAGCCGAAACATGTGTGCCATAAAAGTGGATTTTTCGTCAAAGTATTGGACTATGCATATGCACAACCCTGCCATGCACTGAGTATTGGACACTCGGTTTCACGAACAACTTCTACCTCTGAATTATGCTGGGAGTGACTGCGTAAGGTGGGTTGGCAAAATGAAGTAGAAGAGCTTGATTTGAAAGATTTGAGGGCAAGCAACAGAATAAGAAGATAACTTGCGGGCATGATTAATTACTATATGAGGCCTCATTATTGAGTGATGAGATGCCAGTCTGAAGGAAAGCATATAACTGAAGGAATCAATAGGATCCATATAACTGCAGTGATTTGACAGAACACCGATTATCAGAAAATATTGGCAAAACAAGTTGAAAGTGGCCCTAATTTCTTCCACATGCTTCCAGTTTTCAATAAACATAGTTCTCTCAGATTTGCGATCTTCGATACTCAAAGCCTATCTCAAAGATAACAGGCAGTTAGGAAGGATTCACTATGAAAAAGTGAGTGAGAGTCAATGTCAATTTTCCACTTGGAAGGCTGTACCACTCAGACGTTGGAGGAACTCAGAATCTTAACTTTTGTGAGAACAAACGCAGATAAAGAACGGATGCGATTTAGATTGACGATGCAACGGATGTTCTAGTTTTACAACTAGCTACCAGTAGCACCTTCTATATTCGATCGTTCCCAGTCAGATAGAAATCAGAAGTCAGACGAGAAGAGGCAGGAAAGATATATTTGATTCGTTACCAATATATCGAGGACCTTTTCTATAAGCTGGCTAATGAAACGTAGGAGCTGTGTCCCACGCCGTGTTGAAACGTGATCTGGTACGGATGCATGACCGAAAGCCTTCAGTTAAACAAGTCCACTTAAACAACATGGTCAGCATCCAATGTCGAACACTTAATGAGCTATTGATTTTGGGGAATTATTTACAGCTACAGATCACTCCCCCCCTAGTGAGGTAGTGATGCCTCTAAGACGTGACCAGCCAGAAGTTTAAACCCAACGAGTTTGTCGTTGGTAAACACTCTTCTGATAGCTTGCTTCGTTTAGCAGCGTCTGGTCGTCTTTCCTTAAACTATGGGACCAAAATGTACAACATAGCAATAAAGAAATATAGTACAATGAAAAATTCCGGTTCCTTGCGAAACTTCGTCGTTCTTTTCCAGCCGTCCCGGAAAAGAGGAAAAATAGAACGTGTGAGTGCATGTCAAAAATACACTCGTACTTGCGTAGGGACACAAGATGAGAGGGAAAAAAAATGAATAAACTAATACACTTATAAAAAAGCGTAAAAGCGATCGGAAAAAAAAGGTTTTCTTTTGGTTTTTTTTTATATATAAAGATATATATATACGCTCAAAAAAAATTTAAAAAATGCTTTGTTTTTTTTGTTTTTTTTTATATAAATAAAAAAAAAGAGCATATTAAAAAAAAAATTTTATGATAAACTATGCAAGGGTAATTCAAGACAAAGCTTATGTCCTACGTGCAATATTCGTTAAGATGTTCTGGAAATCTTACCCGTCTTCCAGAACGCGTTGTTTTAGGTTTATCTATCGACGTTGACGAAGTATCAAGTTGTGTGCCGGCTGTCGTGTAGGGTACTACGAGTGTAGTAGCTGTGTCGTTTGCTTGTACCGAAGGAAAATAGACGTAGCTAGGGTTTCCTTCTAAGTACGCTGCTTTGAGTCGGTCGATACTGATGCTATCGTTCGCACCGTTCTTATCGACTACATAGAACTTAGGTTCGCGTTGAAGGGTCCTTCGTATGCTGATTCGAGGGGTCGTCGATGTGAGTCTCGACGAACGAAGACGTGTGGACTATGTCGTAATTCGGGTTGAACGAAAACATCAGTTGATTGAGGTCGAGTGTGAGCAGGTTTAACTGAACGCATAGCGTTTGTAAGCCTACTCGTGTAAGAGTTTAGATCCATGTTCAATGAAGAAGCTGAAGGATCCACGAATTCTCCTGGGAGTCGGAGTGTCGTTCCGTAAACGAGTTGAGATGCCGTGTATCCAATGTCAGCTTTCACTGCATTTCGGATACCTAGCAAGACGAGTGGAAGAGCGTCTGTCCACTGTGAAACGTTTGAAGCTGATAATGAGGCTTTTAGTTGTCGATGAAAACGTTCTACCAACCCGTTTGCTTGTGGGTGGTAGGCGGTCGTTCGGAAGCGCGTGATTCCTAAAAGTGAGGTTAGACAACGGAAAAGTCCAGATTCGAACTGGCGTCCGCGGTCTGTAGTGATTGTGGAAGGGCAGCCGAAACTTGCTACCCATCGTTCGACGAAAGCGCGGGCCACGGTTTCAGCAGTAATGTCCTTAATCGGTACTGCTTCTGGCCATCGCGTGAAACGGTCTACGCATGTTAGGAGATATGAGTATCCGTTCGAGTCGGGTAAGGGTCCTACCAAATCTATATGGACGTGGTCGAAACGAGCGTCAGGGGTTTTGAAAGAGCCTAAGGGACATTTGTTGTGTCTTACGACCTTAGCTTTCTGACAGCTAACACAGGAGCGTGCCCACTCCCTCACGTCTTTATTCATGCCAGGCCAGCAAAACCGTTCGGCTATAAGTTTGACTGTTGCACGAGCACCTGGATGAGAAAGATTGTGCAACGTATTGAAGACGTTGCGTCGATAATGTTTTGGTACAATTGGACGATCCCTACCTGTAGATGTGTCACAGAGTAAGGTTTCCTTACCTGTTCCCATCTGCCTAACACTTAGTTTAGGAGTTGTCGAGGATAACTCATGCTGAAGATCAATGTCTTCTTTTTGAAGCTGAGCGACTTTAAGAAGGTCGATTCCTTGGAAACTGTTCAAGGAGCTAATTCGAGACAAGGCGTCTGCGACTACATTGTTTGCTCCGGAAATATGTTGTATGTCTGAAGTAAACTGCGAAATGTAGTCGAGTTGTCGAGACTCTCGCGGTGAGTACTTGTCTGAAGATGAATTTAAAGAGAAGGTAAGAGGTTTGTGATCGGTAAAAAGCGTGAATTCTCTTCCTTCGATGGAATGTTGAAAATGCCGTACAGCACAATACATAGCTAGGAGTTCCCTACCGAACGTGCTGTACCTAGATTCCGCGTCTAACAACCGTCTCGAGAAAAATCCTAGAGGTTGCCACGAGTTGTTAACCCATTGTTGTAAGACTGCTCCGATTGCTGAGTCGGATGCGTCTACTGCGATACTAATGGGCGCTTGAGTGTCCCGATGAGCAAGCAGGGTTGCTTTAGCGATGTGTTCCTTAACTGTGGAGAATGCTTTACGGGCTATGTCGTCTAAACTAATTGATTTCGCATTTCCACGAAGCTGATCGGTTAACGGTTTCATAAGGGACGCGCATTTGGGTATGAACCGTCTATAGAAACTTACAAGTCCGTTAAAAGTTCGTAAGTGCTTGATTGTGGTCGGTTCTGGGTAATCCAGAATGGCCGCCACTTTGCTCCTAAGGGGTCGGATGCCTTGGGCATCAATAGTGTGTCCTAAGAAGTCTAAGGAGTTAGTTCCGATTTGGCATTTCTGAATGTTGACAGAAATGCCATGCCTTTGGAGTCGATCGAAAACAATGTCCAGATGCTTGAGATGCGATTCTCTGTCCGGACTTGCTATTAGACAGTCATCGACATACGCATGTACGAAGTTGAGACCTCGGAAGACATCGTCGATAAACCTTTGGAAGGTTTGAGCCGCATTTCTTAAACCAAAAGGCATTCGTAGAAATGCGTAAAGACCGAAAGGAGTGATGATGGCGGTTTTAGGAATGTCGTCAGGTGCCATCGGTATTTGGTTATAAGCTTTAACCAAGTCGATTTTCGAAAAGACAGTTGTACCTTTCAAGGTAGCTGTCAAATCGTGAATATGAGGCAGCGGGTAACGATCAGGAATGGTATTAGCATTCAGACGCCGATAATCACCAGTTGGCCGCCAATCATTGCTGTCCTTTTTAGGGACCATGTGCAATGGGGATGCCCATGGACTATTCGATGGTCGAATTATCCCTAGGTCCATCATGTGGTCGAATTCGTTTTTAGCTAACCTAAGCTTCTCGGGAGCGAGTCTTCGAGCTTTCGAAAATACAGGTGGTCCTGTAGTCGAAATGTGATGTGTAACATTGCTGGTTACACAAGGTAATTTCGATTGCGATTGGTATATCCCGGGGTATTTGTCGAGTACTGATTAGTACAAGGGGTCTATGGCGTGCTTAATCGTGACTGGGGATAACCTGCAACCAGAACAAGGAGTTACGCAAACGGATAACTTAGTGTTTCCGTCTATTAACCTTCGTGAGCGTGTGTCGATGAGTAGATTGTGGTGTTGTAACAGGTCTATACCAATGATTGGCATAGAAACATCTGCAACAACGAAGATCCAGTGGATGGGTTTGCGTAAACCCACGTTAAGGTAGACGTACCTTTTACCGTTAGTAGCGATCGGTTTTCCGTTTGCCGCCTGTAAACTTAAAACAGACTCGCGAAGTCTGTCGTCGGGATTTGCTGGAAGAACGCTAACTTCTGCGCCAGTGTCGACGAGGTAGCGAACTTTCGTAGTCACACCCGTGACATATAAGAGGCGGCTGTGTTCGCCGGCTACGGTTGCCGTTAACGCGTGCCGGCTGGGAAGTTTCCCGAACTGTTTTTCGTGTCACTCGATTTTGGGGTCGGATAATTGCAGGGCTTCCTGCAATTTCTAGAGGATTTACCGTACTGGTTGTGATACCAGCACCAGTCGGGGTTGTCTGTCTCTCGTGGTCGAGAGACAGATCTCTTACGTGAAACGCTCCTACGTGAGGATTTTGACCGACTACGGTCATTACGAACTCTAAGATATCTTGTAAGCGTGTGACATAGTTCTGCCATGTCAGTCGAGGTCGATTGGGGTTTTTCTTTGACGGAAAAAACCTCGGCCTTAGAAAATTTGGTGATTTCCAAGATTCGATCGGCAGATGCAGCTAGTTCATCTATGGCATTGTTTTGAAATGAAATAAGCACTGCCTGCACCCGTTGAGGGAGTTTAGACAAGAAAAGTTGTCTAAATAGGCCATCATCGAAAGTTCGTTGGCCAATGACTTCTCTCATTCTAAGCAACATGTCCGTCGCAGAACCATGTTGCAAGTCGATATTGTTAAGGAGTTGGTCTAACCGTTGTCGATCAGTTAGGTCTCCGCGTTTTAAAATCGATAGTTTAAGCGTTTCGTAAGGTTCGGGAACATCACTAGTAAACATACTAGGTGTTACGTACCTGTTAAACTCGCGCGGTAACGCCTTAACTACCGCGAGGAAACGTGTGCGCGAGTCCGTGATTCCGTGCATGCAAAAATCGGCTTCTGCATAGCAGAACCAGGACTCGATATTGTCGGGCCAAAATGGCGTTAACTGAATCGAAATAGGGGGAATAGACTTTAACTTAAAAACCTTGGGTGAGTGTTCCGTCATAGTAATATAGATAACGAAAAATGTCTAATTAAAATATATCCGGAAAAAAAAAATTCGCGAAAAAGAGTATATCACAATATATAAAATTCAAATAAAGGATAACAATAATAATATTCCAAAATGGAACAGACTCACAGTATATTGATTTGGTGTACCAGATCACGTCGGTCTCACCAATGATGATGCAACGGATGTTCTAGTTTTACAACTAGCTACCAGTAGCACCTTCTATATTCGATCGTTCCCAGTCAGATAGAAATCAGAAGTCAGACGAGAAGAGGCAGGAAAGATATATTTGATTCGTTACCAATATATCGAGGACCTTTTCTATAAGCTGGCTAATGAAACGTAGGAGCTGTGTCCCACGCCGTGTTGAAACGTGATCTGGTACGGATGCATGACCGAAAGCCTTCAGTTAAACAAGTCCACTTAAACAACATGGTCAGCATCCAATGTCGAACACTTAATGAGCTATTGATTTTGGGGAATTATTTACAGCTACAAGATCATTAGGAATACAAATTTTTTAACACGTCCACGTAGGAAAGTGGGGCGGAAGCTTGTAGTACCGTGCTTCGATAATTTTTCACCTCGATAACCGTTATAATACAAATCTTAACAATGCGTAAAATCAGAAGGCAAAGAGAAGCGGCAGCTACAGTTTTATTGACAATGACGCAGGCCAGAAAGTTATAAGCACTTGAGTAAATACCAGCGAGCGAAAGAAAAATGACACGCATTGGAGATGGCGGGTAAGCCAACTTAGTTTAGTCAAGCGTTAATCAATGTTTATAGTCAGACAAGAATAAGTTACAGACATGTGATGAATAAGATAAAAAAAGTACACACACATACGCTCATATAAAAAATAGTCAACTACTTGTTTCTATTAGGTCTACTGATCCTTATTTCTCCTCTGCTTTTTCCAGCACTACGATTGTGATATACAACTATGGAGCCTCTGCCTAAACGTGAACCGTGTGTGAGCTCGCTAAAATTATAATTTGTACGAAATGTTGTTTTTGGATAGTTTGTAAGAGCTCCAAACTCATTAGGCACATTTATCACATATAGCTACTCACTATTTAAATTCTTAAATCTTCACGAATATTCTATCGAACAATTTCACAGATTCGATCCATTCAGTAAACTATTTCTGTAGTACATCACTTGTAAACCAATGTTGCAAATTATTCATCATAGTAGTAAAATTCTCATAAAACCATTCCATTAAAACGAAATTATTGTAAATAGACATCCAAACAATCATACATAAAGTCGACTAATTACAGTCTGGGTTATTTCTTACACTTCATTAGAATGGAATTGAGATACATGAAGTACAAAAGTAGCAGAGAACATGCATTGATTTTAAAATTAAAAAGTCATGATCGATATTCGTTACTAAATGCACTCCCGAAAACATAGTTCTTTGTTTTCTCTATTTATGAATACAAAAATAATATGCACCTTTTTGATAGACGCCCTTATTTTTGCTCACCTTTTCGATGTTTACCTATGTTTATCCTGACTCGTATAAACATACACCCATCATAAAATACCAATACAAGTCAATAAACATCTCCTGAACTAGTCACCTACTTGAAAAGTTCTTGAAAATTATCTATGCAGCCAGACTATCTGGTTTGAGAGGAGCGTGAGTTCACAACTTGTGCACTACAGAGACATTAGCAATCCACTATTTCAAGCCTGAAACCGGTATACAAAAGAGACATGTGAAAGTTACCAGTATTTCATAGTCTCAGCACTTCATCTTCATGGTCTGTAACTTCGTTGATAATGTATCCTTCCAATGTATTTAATCCTTTTAATTCTAAATATTCACATTCAGTTCTTAATTTATTCCTCATCTTCTTATACTTGTAAGGTGGATAACTGTCTTTCACACAGTTGATTTTATCTGATTATGTTTCTCTATATTTTTGATTGTAAGTTTTGGTTCTTTGACATGTGATATTATGCAATCGTCCCCCAACTTTCCAAGCGACCATTTTATTTATGAATTAACTATAAATACGATTGTCCAGCCCAAATAAACGATATCGTCATAAAGTAATTTTTCTTCGTTGAATTGTATATAATTTTTCTTCAATGACAACATGGGTTGCTTTAATAATTACTCGCCACTCACTTCTTCTTGATAAGACGAAAATACAAGCTCACCGTTCCAACCAAAATAGAAGACTTAACATATCAGTGTTAACGTACAATGATGGTTTTAGTTCTAGTTTTCCATGAACAAATGGTGAAGAACATTTGTCAAAACATTGCAATCCATTATGTAACTCTCGAAATCCATGTTCCCAGCTCTGAGGTGTAGATTAAATATAGCGACGTTGATATTAGTCAATGTATCTGATAATTTCCTTGAACTTGGTGTTATATATCTACACACAAATCAGTGACTAGCATTTTCACATAAGCTATCGCGGTTGGAATATTAACGCTTAAACTGAGGACGTAATGCAGCGTATTCAATTACTACCAACTGCCAAACCAGTACTAATAAATGGATAGTAACACAGTAAGCAGATATTTTGGGCGATAAGAACAAATCGATTACGAACGTCTTAAATGATACTAAGAAGAACCAATAATGCATGAATTCCCACTGGTTGTTTTCACCGTCTCTAAGCTCCAACCATATACTGTAAAACGTCAAAAACGATATTATGTAGTATCAGTTTATATGTTAAGCCCATATACTTTATTCTAGCTACTGGCCAAGCCAATTCACCTATACATTGAGTCATATTTCCCAGTTATGCTGCGGCATAAATCTGATTCCTTTTTGATCGTATGAATGATTGTTTGTTGCTAAAATATACGTACTGTCTATCCTCGTATGTAATAAATGACTTGATCCGCGTTGGTTAATAACGGAGTTAAATAAGTCGAATACGAGAATGGATTTAGAATACATATATTTTCTATATTCGTTGATCTGGCCAGAGAATCAGAGTGATGAAGCGAATAAAAGCGAACGAGGCGAAAATGACATGCAGTGGAGATGGCTGGGAAGCCAATTCGAGGGCGAAGCGAAAACAATGCGTATCGGAAATGGCGGGGAAGCCAACTCGCTATGAGCAAGCATTACTCAATATTTATAATCAGACAAAAATGAATGACAGACATATGATGAATAGGATACGAAGGGTACACATATACGCCCATATAAAAATACAGTCAAGGTTAATAAGCGATTAATTAACAAGATCAAAATATGACTCAATGTATAGGTGAATTGGCTTGGCCAGTAGCTAGAATAAAGTATATGGGCTTAACATATAAACTGATACTACATAATATCGTTTTTGACGTTTTACAGTATATGGTTGGAGCTTAGAGACGGTGAAAACAACCAGTGGGAATTCATGCA
>NC_031498.1:16057845-16078529 GCF_000237925.1 Schistosoma mansoni | reverse complement strand
GCCAATTCACCTATACATTGAGTCATATTTTGATCTTGTTAATTAATCGCTTATTAACCTTGACTGTATTTTTATATGGGCGTATATGTGTACCCTTCGTATCCTATTCATCATATGTCTGTCATTCATTTTTGTCTGATTATAAATATTGAGTAATGCTTGCTCATAGCGAGTTGGCTTCCCCGCCATTTCCGATACGCATTGTTTTCGCTTCGCCCTCGAATTGGCTTCCCAGCCATCTCCACTGCATGTCATTTTCGCCTCGTTCGCTTTTATTCGCTTCATCACTCTGATTCTCTGGCCAGATCAACGAATATAGAAAATATATGTATTCTAAATCCATTCTCGTATTCGACTTATTTAACTCCGTTATTAACCAACGCGGATCAAGTCATTTATTACATACGAGGATAGACAGTACGTATATTTTAGCAACAAACAATCATTCATACGATCAAAAAGGAATCAGATTTATGCCGCAGCATAACTGGGAAATATGACTCAATGTATAGGTGAATTGGCTTGGCCAGTAGCTAGAATAAAGTATATGGGCTTAACATATAAACTGATACTACAATTATCTACAACCGGAGCTACAAATACAATATTCTGTCTCCAAAATAAAACGTTAGTACTGTTTAACAGGACCAACGATAACATCACTTTAGATTCATTGAAATGAATCATAATTAGTTTCCAGTTCATAATATTTATGGATTACCATATTCTGTGATAGATATTCTTTTCCGGAATCACATAATTCCAATTGCACCATCATGCATCTGTTAATTTAGAACTGTGATGTGAAAATCAAACTTCACATTTTGTCCAAACTCTTAGGATCCCCTTGAATATCATTCAGTTTATTGAGTGGTATTCAAATATTGTGTGACTTTCTCAACCAAGTAACACCTGATTTACTTTTTGTAATTAAGATAAGAGCGACATATTCGTAGATAGAAAATCATAAGAAAATTTACATCATAATTCTCTTTGTTTATTATTGTGCAGTCATAAAACGACAAATCCTAGCGCAGGGAAATATTTTCAGTTTCATAGTCACTCATTAAGAATTATCAGTGGGCATTGAAACAGCTTATGTTCGTGTAATGATTTGAAGTATTTGAATTATAGTACAAACTCGGGATTCTAGAAATAACTCAATTGAACCAAGAAGAACTATATGAGCACGAACGAACGTTTTGTATTTGGAATTCGAAATTAAGCAGTCATCAAGAATAAAATAATCATTAGTTCATACAAACACCACAGTTTGTATAATAACTAGATGTATTCGAATTATTATACTAGATAGGAATTCCCGAAACAGTGAAATTTAATTCAGACAGAACTAGATGAGCACAAACAAACATATTCTATTTAGAATTCGAAATTAAACAGGAATTAAGTACAAAATTATCATTAGTTCGTACAAATACCACACCAGCAGAAGTTGTAAACGATGCTGCATTTATTGTCTTCAAAGTATATGATGTTGAACTGTTGTTAACCCTTTGAACATATATTATACAATTTAGTGAATCATTATTAGTAATATACTAGTGGGTATTAGCCTTATTACACGTATCCTTGATCATACTCCTAAATTTTTGACAACTCTTGAGTTTTGTTTAATGTATACAAGAACTGAATTACAATTTTCTGCACATTTCAGGTCATGTAACTTACGTGCTCATTTCATATTCGATCTGCTGCTTAGGTGTACATGAAATAAATCTTTCGAAAAAGCCTAGGAATTCGACTTTTTGATAATGCACTGCTAACTATTGTTGATTAGGCAACGTACCTTACCGAAGAAAGTGTCGGAAGTTGTTTGGATTATTAAAGTTTGTAATCAGATTACTTTCATTGAAGTTGTTTGTATAGAAATATGGGACATACTTAATGACTAGTACTGGAATATTGTAAACACGGACATTTATGCATGTCTGATCGCCTGAATTCGGTTTCAGTATGCATGAATATTACTTTAATCGGGGCAATTTTGATTTAGGCTGTATAATGAGTATAGCCAATACTCCACTTGTAAATTATCAAAGAGTATATTTGGTAATACGTTCTTCTTGCTAACTTCATACATTGTTGACCATTGTTGATGTGATATACTATTAACTGACGGATATTAAATTACCACTATTATTATTAATATTATTATCATTATTATTATTATGCCGCTACGATGTGCAAATATAATGAAAACAGAAAGTTCAAATCCTAATGTGTTTTTAGACCTTGATAATGTATTGTTCAACCAAAATTTGAAGAAATTTTAAACTTGGCATCCAGTTTCTAAGCCGATGTTTCAATAATAGTTGTTCGCCTAAATCTATCTCGATTGAATCCTGTCATTAAATTACGCCTGAATGACTTTTATGTATCATGTCTTATTGTTGATTACATCATCAATGGATTACTTAATTTTGATAAAATTTTCTCCAACGAATTTTGAACTGACTGACTTCTGTTTTATTGGTGAATTATAAATGACTTAATTAATTTATGAACATATTGATCGATAATGAATTAAAATTTTGAATTCCCATTACGAAAGAATGTCGGCTAAAAGGAACGAAAGCTACGAACGATCGGATAGTTGTTTCTTAAAGTACTATACTCCTGATTAATGTATACCCACAAAACAACTATCTAGTGCTTACAATCTCCCTATTATTCTCCAAATGATAACAATCCATCATGAAAACCAACTTCAGACAATACAACCGCTAAGTGTCTAACTTGATAATAATTTTGAGATATGGTAGATAAGTTTAAATCATAGAAAGTGAAACGTTTTAGAAAATTTTTTTGGGCACTCATCTGCAAGGAGCACTTGCGGTCTTGTAGAAACTGACACTTTCGTAGGATTCTAACCCAGATATTGCAGCCTGGTCGACAGAGTTCGAATGGCATTTCAGTGCTGGAGAAGCAGGACATTGATCACCACACTACAATGACAAAAACAATACCCACTGTTTATCATTTTTCTTTCCTTCGACTATTCATACAAACAAATTAATTTCCAAACTTGAATTATGTTTTTATTTCCTAATGACATTATTACCAACTATTATTTTTCCGTTGACATTCAAATAAATTTGATTTTACTAATTGTAACTCCAATGAGTCATTCTAATAGTAAATTATTGAGCTCACAATAAAATTACCTTAAGTAAATACTGCTTGAATTGTATTTTCTAATTAGCGATCTAAATCGAAGTAATAGTTTAACTACAATAACTATACATAACCATGAATGATATTTGCCTCTCAAGGATTGATCTGTTTACGTGTGTATGTGATTATAAATTTAAGATCAGCATAGAGTTCAATTGTTTATTATCTGAAATAGTTTAAATATTAAGTGATATAAAACTACATGTCCTTTTAGTTTTGAATAATTTATAAATTGGCCGAGAAACAGACTAGATACGGACAATCAATAAAACAAGAATATAACATTTATTTTTCACTGGTACCATAGATTTCTCAATTTCTTTGTAATTTTCACTTGATATGTACTTTCATTTATCTAGTTTGTGAAGGTTTCAATTTATGATTAGGTAAGTCACTTAAAGTACAGCTTACTGACGAGAGCCGAATAGCACAAAACCTAGGTCCTGGGTTTTCTGTCGACTATCTCCAACCACAATCCTACATCTCAACATTGTGCATGAAATGTTGGGTCACTTGAACTGATAGCCACAATGCAATTCGATAAATAAAATTTGATTAGCACTAAAAGAGAACTGACATACATGAAACTGTTCACCTCTCAGTGATTAATCAATTGCAGATGACTAAGTTATAAGTTAATTAAAGTGAGAGTAAAATACAAAATTGATGCCCTCCAATAGTTCATGATATCTAGTTGTATTTAAATGAGTAATTATATGACTCAGTAAATCAACTTTATTTATTGGTTACAACAGCTCGATTTTTTTTATACGGATATTCGTCAGTATTAGAACGAATAGTTTTAAAAAAAATTGGGCGCCGAGTATAGAGAGGTCATTATATGCGAAAATCATATTTGAAATAATCTCAGAGATTGAAATCTAGATAATTCCAACGTTTCAACCAGCAAACTTGTTTGGACTTTGATTATTACCCTGAAAAAGCCCAGACAAGTTTGCTGGACGAATCGTTGGAATTAAATTTCAGTCTCTGAGATTATTTCAAATATAATTTTCACATAGAATGAGCTTAATTTTATGATATTGTAAATTGGATTCATACAATTGATTCATTAATGCCAAATACTACTCAGTTGAAATTATTCGGATTCGACTATTGAAAATGTGAATTATTTAAAGGTTAGTGTGTTCAAACTTCATTTTTGGTTTATTTTTGGTGTAAAATGAATCTTCACCTATCGTCCTTGACCTACTCTATGTGTCATGTGATACATGGATTCCAGCAACAAGTAACAGACTACTTTAGGCTATACCTAACTTGTTTAAAGATTAAAATGTCAGTCAGTCAGTCAGCTACAACGTAGGACCAGGCACATATATGCATCGGTCCAAGTTGCCATACCTCATTAGCACAACAAGATGAACACCGAATTCATAGTAGTTAATTTAGTGTTGGCAACATATAAAAGACAGGTTGTATATAAGGATATAGTATAGGAAGGAAGAACGTTATGAAGCAATTTTAATCTTAAGGTTTAAGGGAAGATAAAGAGTGTATACACCTACGCCATTGTGATCGATTCTGACCCATGTCACCAAGAGTCTCCAACCATTGGTTACGATGATCACGCGGACCTCAACCAAGTAGTCTTCATCTACCAACATGGCTCAGACTAGAAGTTAGTGACTTCAAGCACTGATGCCACGTTTTGGTTTGGCCGCCCCTAACTCTTTTCCAACCATCCCCTACACTGGTCAACATTGCGCGTCGTGGTAATCGGTGTTCAGGCATACGTAACACGTGGCCCAACCATCTCAGTCGATGAACATTCATGACCTCATCAATTGATTTACCATCATTCCCTAACACCCTGCATCTAACCTCACTATTACTTACCCGGTTATCCCAGCAGATGCGAGCAATATTTCTAAGGCATCTGTGGTTAAATACTAGTAACTTAAGAGTATCTTCTACTTTTAATGGCCACGTTTCTCAGCCGTAAAGTAGAACAGAGTGAACTTATGCGCAGTATACTCGTCCCTTAATTGATAGACGGATATTTCGTCTTCGCCATAGGTGACGTAAGTTGGCAAAGGCTAAACGAGCTTTTTGAATCCGTGCTGAGATTTCGTCAGACACCAACCCATTAGGGATGATCAAACTTCCAAGATAACTGATTTCGTCGACGCGTTCGACTACTTCACTCCCTATCCTTAGTTCAGGTGTTGACACAAGTCAGTCCTGTAGAGATTACAATGTATCTGAAGTAGTGTAAACTTACGGATTTCAGTGTAGTATTTTAAAAAACAATTCCACGTACTTTATTATATTGTAATGAACAAAAACAGTTCCTTCGTAAAATGTGAAAATTATACATTAAATACATCATTTGCACATCTTCCTTCAGTTGTCCTTTACATACTCCATCACTCTTTGAATTCTGTTTTTATTGTGATTGCTCTCTGCTTTCCGTTCTGTTCTCTCCATTTAAATATTTTATTCATAGGTATTCCAATTTCTCCTCCTGCTACATACTACTTATGTCTATCCGCATAAATAGCGCACACCACAATACTACTTTTAGTATGTAAGATCAATAGAGGGATTTATTTTCAGACTATTATCCATTAACGCCTAAGCAATAGTTTTCAATATCACTTATTTAGAAGTGGGACTGAAGATACAACATAAACATAACGATACCATGATTAGACGCATTTATATTAATTTACAAGTTGATATGAGTTGTAAAATTTTACTATCCAAACAAATGTTAATTTCATTAAATATTCGTTTTGAGACATTGAATGTTGATTTGTAAAAGTTATCTATTCTTTGAATAATCAACTTGAGTGAAATAAGTAAAGTCCCCTTTCCATTTTTCAGTTGATTTCGTAATCTTTTGAATATCATTTCTCCATCCATGATCCCGCACTACTGAGGAGTCCTATAATAGGACGAAACTGCCATCCAGTGCTTCCAGGTTTTCCATGGTGGTCTAGCTTCAATTGACTCATGATTTCAACTATGAAAATACTGAAATCTCCACAAAACCCCTTCTGATCTATTTTCAAACTGTATAAGATATTTACAAAACTACCTTAGTAAGTAAACTTTTAGTTTAGATAATGAGTTTCAATTCCATTATTTTCCTTGTTATGTATTCTTAAAGTCAAATCACATTTAGAAATGATATTCTATAGGTGAAAAAAATGACTTAATTTGTCAAACAGTGTGAATACTTCTCTTTAATTGGGCTCCATTCTCGTCTTCATTTTTCGTTTGATAAAGAAAGGTCCAGAAAAACTGAATTTTTGAAAATCATTTAAACTACGACTTCATTAATAAATGTAAGCATTATCAGAAGGGGGATTTGTGGAGATTTCAATATTTTCATAGTTGAAATCATGAGTCAATTGAAGCTAGATCACCATGTAAAACCTGACCGGTGGAGTTCAACCACGTCTGTTGTGAGATATCAACTCACTGAAGACAATTGGTGAAATGTAAGCATTAATCAAAACCTTTAAAAAAACCAAATCAGTAGTAAGAAAAACTTATTCAACGTTGTCTTCATCCTATAATTAGTGTTTGTAGATAAACATGTTTTCCACAAGAACTACATGATAAACAAAAGTGATTTATAAACAATTACATGTATAAAGTCCAATAACCCATTCAGTTGACAGATTATATATATATATATATATATATATATATATATATATATATATATATATATATATAGAGAGAGAGAGAGAGAGAGAGAGAGAGAACGTAAAAGTCACCTTTCTACTCATTTGAATGTATCAAGAGATGTTTTTAACATGTAAAAACGCTGGTACAATCAGTATCATGAAATTTGACGTGCATATGACTAGTTTCATTTATTTTTTAGTTTAACATGCACCATATTGTTAGTAATGGAAGGACAAGCTCTCTGTTACATACACACACTTTGAAATATCATTATATTATGCTATATAGTCAAGTATTGTATTGCTTTGCAACTGAATAGTAGTGAAAATCGTTCTCAGTATGTGCGATTAAATTTGAGGTTTAGTACAAATCACCATCCTTCGTCTTTAAATTCCCCTTCCATCCAAGCTTCATTTTAATTTTATTATTAATTCGTTTAATTCGTATTAACCCAATAAATAGTTTTGTACACCAATGATTCTATATGAGAAAAAGTCAATAAATTCCAGTCTAACATTTAGCATGATATTTTTGGTATTCAATGGTCTATATTTTCAATCACAGGAAAACCTTGCTTAAGTTTTACTGAATAGCTTTTAATGACGACCATAAACGCTGTATGAACTTATGAGAGAATAATCCCCAGTCATCTGTTTAGATACAACCATTGGTTTTCGCTATTAAAACGATCTTATTGATTAAATTCACTTGGTATAGCTTACTTAGATCTTCCCATCGATGTTTAGGACTGCAATTAATGATATTTGAAGTGAACGGTATTGGGTTCGTGTCCTAGAGTGAACATGAACTCTGAGATGCAAGCACATCCAGCTGATGAGTCTCAAATAGGTTGAAACACCGTCCTAGATTCTACTGCTAGCCACTATCCATCTTTGCTTATAGTCTAATTGATTAGTTGCATTTCACTCGTATCATGTGATATTTTAAACAAAAATTCATTTTGAATGATCTGATAATACGTTAACTTAATTGGTTTGAGATTAGAAAGTAGTTTAATTGAGAACATCATTGAATGTTGCGAAACACTGAACGACTGTTTCATCCTAGCATGAGACTCCTCAGCATAGCTCATACACTACCCCGCACCCAGAATGGAACCAGGCGCCTGCGATCTCTCGTGAAAACTCTCAACCTCTGGACCACTGAACCAGCATGCAACATTATTAATGTGCAGCCTCAATCAATTGACGGTGGACATTCACTATTGAAGAGTCCCACATCAAGACGAAACGGCTGATCTATTCAGCAGTTCCTCCACGTTTTCTACCCACCTTTTCCTCTTTTCTTGAATCTCAGTGATTGTCTTTCCTTCTTTGTCCTTGACTGGTCTCTCTGGTTTACTGTATCTCCCTGCCAGCTTCTTCGTTGTATCATATAATTGTTTCATATTCCCTTCTCTTGCTGCTTTTTCCGACGTCGTTGCTAGTTCGCCCATGTATTTCTGCTTATCGGCTTTAATCCTTTTCTTCACTTCCTTGTTTGCTTCTGTGTAGTCTGCTTGCGCCTTGACTTTCTCTGAATGTGTTGAACTGTTGTTAATTGCCGTCTTCTTGTTCTTCCTTTCTTCAATCTTGTCCAGGGTTCCCATAGAGATCCATTCATTATGATGATGCTTCTTGCGTCCCAGAACCTCCTGACACGTTGAAGTTTGTGCTTCTTCGATCCCTTTCCAGTTGTCCTCCCTCTAAGTTTCTTCTTTCTGTAGATCATGTAAAGCTTGGAACCTGTTTTTGAGAGTTATCTTGCATTTGTTGAGTTTGTGAGTATCTCGAAGGAAGGCTGTATTGAACCTTTGTAATGCTGCCCCCCCCAGTTGTCCAGTGTTTCTCTAGCTTCAGTTACATCTTGGCAACCACTAGCTAGTGGTGATCTGAAGCTATGTCAGCTCCTCCCCTGGTTCTCACATCTTCCACTGTCCTTCGGAATTTTTGTTGATACAAATATGATTTGTCTGGTTCTCTGTGGTGTGATCCGGTGAGATTTATGTAGCTTTGTGTACGCGTTTGTGTGGAAATATTGTGCCGCCTATAGCAAATTTGTTGAATGCACATAGATTTGCAAATCTCTCCTCATTTTCATTTCTGTCTCCTAGTCCATTTCGTCGAATTATATCTTCATATCCTGTGTTTTCCACTCCAACTTTAGCATTTAGATCTCCCATCAGGATGGTCAGGTCCTTTCTTGAGCACTTCGCTATGATTGATTGCAGCCTCGAGTATAAATGATCTTTATCGTTGTCGTTGCTATTATTTGTGGGTGCATAACATTGGATAACATTCATTGTGATCCCCTCCTTCTTTGTTTTGAATGATGCTTTGATTATCCTGAGTCCATGAGATTCCCATCCCACAAGTGCATTTCGTGCTTCTCTGGACAGCATTAGAGCAACTCCTTGAGTGCGTGGAGCATTTTTCTCTTCGTGGAAAGAGTATAACAGCATCTTTCCTGTATCTAGCTTTTGCTATCCAGCTTGTGTTTAATGGGTTTCGCTGATTCCAAGTACTGCCAATTTGTATCTCCTCCTTTCTGTTCCTATTTTACTGGTCTTTCCGGTCTCTCACATTGTCCGGACGTTCCACGTACCTATAAAAATTGTTGCTCTGATTGTTCGACGGAACATCGGCCTCGTGACTTCTGAAGAATCTCTGCTTTCATTCTGAGGTGTCATAATTCTTCCTTCAACTCTGAGGGCAGAGTTTAAATAGTCTGAATTATTTTTTCTGGTTAGCGTTTTTTTAGCGAGTTAGTTTTTCTACAGGATGGGGTCGCTTACCCGGGCTTGAAACTGGCAGTAACTCTAGAAGAGCTACAGGTGAAGTTCATTTAAAATAATACCAGATTATAATTTCAATAAAATTGAATTCAATATAAACAATAAATTATATTCTTATTTCTATTCATAAATAATATTAATAATATGAAGTGCATATTATCTTCATTTTATAAATCAAAGTTCATATAAGTATAAAATGTTTTTTTGGTAATTAGTAATTAGTAACAAAGATTATTATTATTCTTTTTTTTAAATAAAAAAAATCATTGTTTATTTAATTCAATAATATTTTAAAATTAATTTAAGTGTTTATTTTTGAGAAGATATTGATTTTTTTCGATTTTTTTATTGAGCAAACCTTATTGATTAGCAATATATATATCTTATTTCTATTAATTAACTAATGGTTGATCAACATTTCATGTTAGAAGATTAATAAAGTGGATATTATAAGTAAATAAAGAAGAAATACATTTAATGGTTGTTTTATTTTTTTTTATTTTCCATTTTACAAATTGATTGGTTAGTAACAGTATTTTGATATTCTTTTTGAAATTATTGTTGTCTAGTTAATGTTAAAAACAAAAAAAAATATTTGAGAATGGTTTAGTGTGTTATGAATATAATATATCATCAAACTCTACAGTTATAAGTTCATATATATTGTGTTAAAATGGGGTATGTTAATGAACTACACGTCAAATGTATTTATATCTGTTACGGTATAAATACTTCACGATTGTCATTTGTATATTACTAAACTTATTTACAATAATCAGAAGGGGGGGTTTTGTGGAGATTTTAGTAATTTTTTATTAGATACTACATGAGTCGACTGAAGCTAAACAACCATTGAAAACCATGGAAAACGGCCATCCACTGATTCCAGGTTTTCCATGGTGGTCTAGCTTCAATTGACTCATGATCTCATTTACAATAAGTCAAAATAACTCGTTGTATGGTCTCAAGTTAAAATCTACATAGTAACAATAATATTAACATAAATCATGTGGACAAAATAAGGTTATTTTGTCTTGTTAATGAAGATAATAATAATAATAACGATAATGTCAGGTGAACATATTATATACTCATGGAAGTGCTGTCAAGGTAATTACGGTAAGAAATTCATGTGAATCAGAAAAGATGAATGTGTAGATTGAGAAGGAGGCAGTGTAAATGTAAACACAAAAGAAACCAGGGGAAGGCAAGAAGTTTATCAAATGCAGTTTAGGTACATAGTGATCTAATCAACGACCACGGCAAACACAGATGCTTAACATAACTCTTTTGGATTTATTTATTTGAACACAAATATTTCTACAAAGAGGCATCGAATACATATGTGACATACAAGTTACTTGATTTGTGTTTGGGCTGTGATACTGCCCCGGTAACCAAACCGAAACAGGTGGTTTTCTGATTTGACCACACCTCGAGCCTCCGACCTAAAGTTCTAATCCACAAGGTAGTGGAGAAACGTCAAGAGATGCAGTTCTATGGTAGCTGGTGACCAATAATTGGTTCATTCGTCTTGTTTTTCCTTCAGGATACTGAAGCCCATGTGCACCATTGTTTTGAAATTAGATTTTTCTAGCTTCCCTTGGTGATCCTCCATATCCACCAAAGCGGCTAAAGTGCCGGATATTCGCTTTTCGTCCTTTCACTTTTGTAAACAACACCCCTGATGAAGAATGCTGGTGGGCGGTCTATGCTCCTCCACGAGTGGTATCAGGCATAGGTAAGTAATTGAAGATATATAGGAGGATACAAAGGCTGAAGAACCTTTTACGGTTTGGAAAATCAAGCGATATGTGTTCGTTCACAGTTCTATCAAAAGCTATAAAGATCACAATTGGGTGACAACATTAGATATTATGTGCTCAGTAAGTGACAATCAAAGTAAATCGATGCCCAATAGAAACTGTATGAAATAGGCAATTTTGTACAGTGATATTTTGAAATTTGTGATGTCTATATCAGAATACTATTCGGTTAAACAGTAAATCTACTCTGAAAACTGAGTGTTGGAATGGTTCAGCACAATTGGATTCAGTAAGCTGCGAAATATACCAGTCGTTTCAAAATAATTTCAGGGTTTTTAGATGACCACTCTGTCTGCTTTACACTGAAGTGTTCAGTGGTATTCAATGAATAAAGAAAATCAGCCTAAACAATCATTTCTACTGACATTTAATAAGAACGTTTTTCTACAACGTTGAGGACATTTGTGTTTCTTTCCTAGATTTCATCCATATCGTAGAGGGTATTACTAGGAGTTATCATCATTAAGTAAGTTCGGTTATAAATAACTCTTAATGCAATTGTCCAGTAAACAGTGATCAGTCATAATTTGTTCTTCGATGAATTATTACTATATCTTAAGTAGTATTTTTAAACAAACCATATGGAGGACTACAACTGGTCCTACGGGAATTATCTCCTATTTGGAGATTCTCGCTAACTTGAAATATTTAAGCAGAATCGTTTCAATTGCTAGAACGCTGATGCAATGAACAGTCTTTTGACCACCATGAGAAACACTTCAAGGTTATTTTCAGTAGGTTTCTCTTCCTCTAAACATGAAATCCAGTTTCATGTAGTTGAACGTGCTGATCGGTTCACTCGTCTCAGGAGTTTCGCCAAATAAGATGGCTTGCCAACTATAAAGTCTCAAAAAGTTATATAAAAGATGTCCTACTTAATATCAACTTATTCCGTATATAACTATTATAAGGCGAATAAACTAAGAAGTCTTTCTATCTGTACTACTTTATGCCTGTAAAACAAGAAATTTTAGTGTTGATGACATTAGCAGATCAATAATATTTTATCGCGTTTTTAGAGAATTCCATAAGCATAGTAGAAACACAGAGTAACCAAAGTTCACTTTCAGAATGGGCTAGCTAGCCACAATTTAAACTATGTGAAAAACGGTTAACCTTCATTGATTCAGTTGGTCGAAACACGGGTTTAACCACCGATTCCTTCAACAAACTATGCTGGTTAGCATGAATTTAAATCAAAGATTGGTTAGAAGTGGTTAAATTAATACATAGCAATAGTCCATCAATTCATTCATTCATTCATAACCTTAACCATGTGAAGCGAGACAGAACATATGGTTCTGGTCTTTAAGATAATCATGAGCTTTGGTTCGTAACCTTAAATGACACCTCAAAACCAGTTACAGTGCTGTAGATTTATTTGTTTCACACGTTTCTGCTTAGTGTCACTTCAGATTAAATGTTTGCACTTTTAATACAGAGTGCCACTTAAATATCTAATTTTAATGAATTCCTTTTTATTTTATTAGTGTTCTTTTCTAGTTTTTATCGATTTAAAATGTAGCAAGTTGTTATGAAATATATATATTGAACTCTTTTTCTATACTGTTTTAAGCTTAGAATAACAAACTGAACTGCCTTTTATTTCTTTTGTCTATTCAATTGATATCAATACTATCAATTGCATTTGATAGAATACCCTTATAAGATTATTGTTTACATGTTTATGCATTTATATATATAGTTTAATTATTTTTATAACAGAAGTCAGGAAAAAAAAAGTAGAACCATACATAAACTTTGTCATTTCATATCTTTACTCCAATCAGTATATGAGTTAGAATATAGTAAACTATCTTAAGACAATTGATTGGATATAAATTATACGATTACAATTTTTTTGTTTGATTGCAATTGTAAAATTAAAAAAAAACAAAAAAACAAACAAACAAACCACTTATAGATAGATATACATATATATAATACTAAATAACACGCGATTAAGACCAGACATTGATGTTGAAATTCATTAAAACATTGAATTTAATGTTTACACTTTTTAAAAATTTCTATATTCGTATACTACTATCATTATTATTTATATTATTACATATATTATGCTTATTTATTATATATAAACAATTTACATATCAAATTATATATAAACCAACTATTCATAATGAACGGTATAATGTAAGAATTCCACAAACATGTTATGATATATGTCAATCTATAGAAAAATTACCTAAAAATAAATATAATTATTCGAAACTGATTAAAACATCTCATCAACTATGGCCTAATTTCAATGCAAATTTAATGTTATTATATAATATTACTTATTTACATTTACCTGGTGGATCATGGATATATCATCCAAATATAAATCAATTTTATGAAAATAATTATAAAAAAATCAATAAAAAATATTTTTGTAATAATATTTCACAAAAAGGTGTTGTTATTATTATTCCAATTAAAAATCAATTTCAACAATTATATATTACATTATCTACATTAATCCCTATATTACAAATACAACATATATGTTATCGTATATTTGTTATTGAACAAATAGATAATGAAGCAATGAATAAAGGTAAATTAAAAAATGTTGGATTTATTGAAGCATTAAAATTATTTCAATTTGATTGTGTTATATTTCATGATGTTGATTTAGCACCAATTAATTATTATAATTCATATCAATGTGATCAATTAACTAAACATATGATGATACATTTAAGTGTTGCGATAAATACAAATAAATTTAAATTACCTTATAAAACATATATTGGTGGAGTTTTAAAAATATCTACACATCATTTTATTACTGTTAATGGATATTCTAATGATTATTGGGGTTTAGATAATGAAAATGATGATAATTTTGAAAAACGTCTTAAATTAACCGGTATAAAATATATACATGTTAATGATAAAATTGGACAATATCTTTATATACCATATACTTCATTGTATTCTTTACAATCTAATAATTTAAAAAAATTATTACAAAGATCAGATGAACAAATAAATTCTCATGGATTAGATGCTGTATCATATAAAGTGATTACACGATCAAATCAACCATTTTTTACACATCTTCGAGTTTTAATAAAACAAAGTTGAAACTATTTTCGAGATAGAAAAAAAAGATTAATATTTTATAATTAACCCTTTAAAATTGATAAATTGTTTTTTTTTTCTTGATGTATATAATATAACTTACTATTTTTTTTTGTTATTCTTAACTAAGGGTGTTGTTTAAAAAAATAGATATTTAAATCAATATTCTTATAGATCAGTCATTTATACATGTACATTTTAGTAAAAACATGATAAATAGTACTTACTATTTTATAATTCATCAGAAGCGGTTTTTCGTGCATATTTCAATATTTTCATAGTTGAACATATGAGTCAATTGAAGCTAGACCACCATGGAAAATTTGAAAGCACTGGATTCGAATCTCGCGGGTGCGGAATCGTCGATGCGCACTGCTGAGGAGTCCCATAATAGGACGAAACGGCCGTCCAGTGCTTCCAGATTTTCCATGGTGGTCTAGCTTCAATTGACTCATGAGTTCAACTATGAAAATATTTTATAATTGTATATGAAATAAACTCAAAACTTTAATTGGCTTCTCATTTTTTTTCATCATTACAACCAACATCACTATTTTGCTTTAGAATTCTGTTGCCTAAAATCTATTGTTAATAAACAATACTGTCATTTAGACAATTTTATGCATAAGATTACGGATTCTAAACACGACGTATTTCCTTTTAAAGCAATTAATTCCTTTAATAAATTTCGATAGAACAATTAGAAGACGGAGTTGATCTGAAAAATGTGATGTATTTGCTCTATATGTTTCGAACAACCTGGTCACACATATACTTGTCAGGGCATTTTATATGAAAATTAATCAAGGTCAATTAAAGCTAGACTACCATGGAAAACCTGAAAGCACTGAGCGACCGTTTCGTCCTATTGTGGGGCTCCTCAGCAGTGCGCATCTACGATTTCGTCCCGCAAGAGTTGATCCATGGTGGTTCAGCTTCAATTGACTAATGATTTCAACCATAAAATTACTAAAATCTCCACCAAACTCCCTTCTGATAAAGATCAATTAAATGGAATTTCAAGTAAAAAAGGTAACAAAAGGGGAATATTTTATATCGTATAGAAAGAATAAGAAATTTTCGCGTTATCTTAGGCCATAGAATGACTTAAGGATTACCAGGATAAATTCAAGGTTACGACAAATTGTTTTTGTACACATAAGGGTGGTTTAAATTTACGAATAGCCAAGACTTCAATAAACCTGAGAATACGTTGTTAAAATGTAACCGTGATAGAGTGTAATTTTAAATATTAACAACTTAAGAGTAAATTCCGAACTTTGAATATAACTCTACTATGATTGAACTGTGTTACTAAATGAAAAATTAATAATTTTCGGTAAATCAGAATTAAAATTGTTTTTTTTTTAAGAAGGAACCCTCGGAAGCAATCGATTTTTTCTGTCATTATTATAAAGGATTTCAGTTATCTTAGTGTCGATAATCCTCATTGGATGTTGTTTGATGAATCTTTGTTGGTATATACGCATACTGTGTGGTTTGTCTCGACATTGACACGTTTCAACAAGTCTTTATAAAATAGACCAATTGCTCTAAGTACTGAATAAAAATTATTGTTCTTGAATATTTTTGTGCAAAATAGACGTTGGAAAATATTGTTTTAAGAATAGTCTGTTGAACATGACTCAATTTATACAATCATACGTGATTGCTAGTGTTGCGAATTTATGCCCGGCTTTTTATCACGTGATTTACTCACCAATCGAAATACGACTTATCCTATCTTAGCACTGTGTCAAACCAATGACGTTAAACCGGTATGAGCAGTCTAGCGTCCTTACTGGTCCTTTATCCGCCTAGCCCTTCCAGTTGAGTCCAGAACACCAATAACAGCTTCTGCTATGCGAATCTACGCGAGTCATTAATTTCAAGCATACTTGGTTTATATACCAGACAGACAGACCGCACCACACCATAAAATAGAAAATAATATTTGTACGTAATCAAGCCAAATGTGGCTGTGAACGTGGGAGACAATAATCAATAAACTGAGTATAATTTGGGAACAGTAAATCGTATAATAATAATTTATAGGTCAAAACGAAGCTTAAAATAAGATGAATATCGATAGATATACACAATCTAATTACTGAATAGTTATACAACAAGAATATTTATAGAATATTAGTCGATTAGTAGACCCCAGAAGTTACCCGTACTGTAATCTTCACTAGGTATAATAGCCAGTACATAAGGGCGTTGATGAACACGTTTGAGTTACTCCTAGTTTCATTAAATTTGTTTTTCCAATCGAATAAACGGAGTTTGATATAGACAAAATTTGCGTACGTATTCGTCTGGATTTACATATTGTGGCGTGAATTATATGCAATATAATTAATGAAAAAAATTAATGGTTTCTAAATTTTGAATTCCTGCTTCTTCTAGGCATGTTGTCAATTTTATCTTGCTTTAATTTCACTTTTAAGAGATTAATATCTCTTCTGATTTGAACTTTAAAATATCTCAAAAAGAAATTTGATGCTGACCTGTTTACTGAAAGAACAGAAACTGTTTAGCTTATAGCTGCTTAGATAAAGGTCGTTTGGAATGTAAGAAAAGTTATTTGCTAATTCACTCACTTATCCAATCAATAACAGTTTTTTTATTGTATATGCTTATACAATACACGCAGGTGAAGTAAGTGTAAACTGTTCTCATCTTACTTCATTTAATTGTATTTATGATACATTAATATAACTCCTAGCAAAATTAACGGTCAAGTTAGTTGATTGACACAAATTACAGACATTTCATTGATTCGTCTTGAATAAAATCTGGATACATCAATTCTAGAGTTGATTTTCCAATATTTGGATAAATAATTCTCTCAGAAATGATTCCACGGATTACTTTGCAAACTACCATGAAAAATGACCACTATATGAAGTAATCACCAATCAAGGTTATTTGAAATAATTACACTTGAAGTTGTCATTTTTTACAGCAATTGTTATTAGTCGTAAATAATTGCTATAAAGATTGAGTTTCTTTGGATTCAATTCGAAATGGAGTTACAAGTAAACAAAGTTAAGGAGCCTTGTAACGTAATAAATTGATTGTTCGGATTTGCGTTACCTTGCTTTTCTGAACTGATTATTATGGACTGACTATTCATTGAGGACTAGGGTGGACTGAACAATTGATTTTGTCCTATCTTGAGGATTCCTAAGCAACTGACTAATATTACCTTATGATCATATTTATGTATGTTGACAAAGTTATGTCCTACAGTTAGTCAGCTAAAACGTTCGACCAGGCACACATATGCATTGGTCCAAGTTGCCATACCTCATTAGCACAACAAGGTGAATACCGAATCCATAGTAGTTAATTTAGTGTTGGTAACATATAAAAGAAAGGTTGCATATAAGACTATAGTACAGGAAGCAAGACAGATATGAAGCAATTTTAATCTCAAGGTTTAAGGCAAGATAAAGAGTATATACACCTGCGACATTGTGATTGATTCTGAGCCATGTCACCCAGAATCTCCAACAATTGGTTTATGTTTTACAATACTACCTTTATTTTCTCCCCCAATAGTATTCAAATAAAACAAAATCGATTAGTACCAGACTTAAATCTGGCGTCACTTTTCTCCTCGTAATCACAGTAAAATAAACTTCGAAGGTCACAATGTAAATTTACAAGTACTTCTTTCTGTTGCTGTGGTTTACACTAATTTAAGACTAAATTTTCTTTTTTCGTTTAAGCCTTTCGACATAAGCATGTTATTACTTAACCATGTTTTAGGTGACACGAAATAGCATTTTAACTTAATGGGATAACTACATATTTGATTAACCGCTATTGTATACTTCTATTGTAAAAAATCATTATCAGAATGCATGCGTATCTTAGTTTCTCGTTCATTCTGAAGCATAAGCTCAATACATAGAGTTTTAAACGCCAAAATTATACCTACTGACATTCTCAGTCATCATATTCACCGACTTGTTTGATTATAAAAGTATTCACTCCTGATTTCCAAGGTAGGAAAACTGTAACCTTTATTCGGTGGTTACTTAATTATGAGTGCTCCAGGATGTGGGGATGTGTTTTGATATCCTTTTTTTAATAATCCTAAAGAGAGTTCTGTGAATGAGTGATAGACCAAATAATATTAAACAGTAATAATTTTAAAATTTCAAAAAATAAGCATCGTCTGACTGGATTATTAGTCTAATCCCATAGTTCATTACGTGAAAAATGCGAGTGTCTGGGACCCAGAGACACATGACTGGTTGTATGACAAAGCCCAATTATGCTGTCACTTTGACCTGATTAATTAAATAGGAAAATTTAAACGAACTTCCGTATTCAGTGCAATAAATTGATGAGAAATATCTTGTTTCTTTAATGGTATTTAAGGCCTTACTAATCTATATAATGTGTGTTAAATATATTGTTAATATTATAACGACTTATTGATGAAGTACAAACTCATCAATTTCCATCTTTTCAACAAAGTCTTCCATGCATCTGAGGACCACTTTAGTTCTATTCTCAGGAAAAAACTGATTAGATTGTTACTCAAACATTATGAAATACTTTAAAGAAATATAATATGCAGCATCCTTATACATGGTCTTATTAAGATATTTGTTTGTCACAAAACTTTACGTATCCTTATTCTCAATTAAAAATGTCTCTTCAGTAGCGGAAAAACTTGACATGATTGTAATGAACTTATCAAATATTTTGTGGTTCAAATAATTCTCTTTTCTATGTAAGATCCTCAGGATGTTTTTTATACCGTATATATATAGACAAGATAATTAGAAAATACCCATTATTTTCACATAGAATAAATACTAACCAGCTATCTTTTCTTTAGAATGCGTAGATTAAATATTGAATTACCGTGATTAGTAATTCACGCTATAGATATAAGGATACTTTTTATAAGATAATTTATCTTGACCAAGTTTCAAAACATGATAATGAAAATTACGTACGTGTGAAAAACGTGTACCGAACAATCATGTGAAGCACTATTGATTAATGCTGAATTCCGAAGATTTTGTAGTGTCGGTTGATATGTTAAGCCAATATGCTAAGCCAATTTACCTATCCATCATGAGTCACGTCCCGACCTTGTTAATTATTCATTTATTAACCCTCACTATTTTTTATATGAGCGTATGTGTGTACACTTCTTATCCTATTTATCACATGTCATTTATTTCTATGAGTACAAATATTGATTAACGCTTGGTTAATGTGAGTTGGCTTACCCGCCACCTCAAATGTGCGTTATTTTTCCCTTGCTCGTTAATATTTGCTCAGTCACAACTTATCAAATTATGCACAAATACCAACTTACCGTTACACTCAACACAGCACCATCCTCGTCCAGTCAGTCACCACCATTACACAACTATTATTTACTGAAGAAAAAACAAAACAACATATCAATTTCTCAATTAACATCACATCAATAGACACTAAACCTCCCATGACAACATTTACTTAAAACGTTAATCAAAGTCAAAAATGACAGCTCGATAACAAACTGTTTATATTTCTTCCTCTCTGGGAAAAAGCAATACGCTGTGTTTAGAGGAAAGTGTTCAATGGCTCTACTGCCTCATGAAGAAGTGTCACAGGAAGTTATCCTATCCCCTCTTCTCGTCTCTTTTTTCTGCATAATGTCATCTTCCACAGAAACACTTTTGTGAAATATGTAGATGGCCTCAATACGTGAAAGCCGATTTCTACTTTTTTACATTCCCTTGAAATCAATAAGTTCTTCTCCCGTATTAAATGGTATTCTGTTGTTAATGATCTCACAATTAACCCGTTTAAATGTCAAACTATTAACTTTGACCTGCGACATGAAAAGAACCTAATTACTCTGTTGGAATCCCATAATGTTTCTAATATTGGAGGTGTTTTGATAAATTCAGTTTCAATGGTTAGTTATCTTGCCATAGCGTTCTTCTAATCTCTCTTGATCTTCTCATGTTTTATTGTTATCGATATTGTCAGGCCAAAATGGCATTAGCCGAAATGAGGTTGGCGTAAGAGTCTTGATTCTAATTAATTTCAAAGTCTGTTTGGTCATGATAAATGCAAAATATTACCAATGAACG
>NC_031498.1:15960764-16057645 GCF_000237925.1 Schistosoma mansoni | reverse complement strand
TTTTTTTGTTTTGGTTGTTTTTCCTATTGGAATCAATCCAATTTATCAATCAATCAAGAAAATTATGCAGAAACATAGGAGCGAAAATCAAACCAATAGGAGAAACAACCAAAACAAAAAAACAATGACAAATTTAAGGTCAATAAGAACCAATCAACATCGAGGTGCACAGAACAAGCTGTGAATCACATGTAGAGAAATTCAAAAACTTCACTTCTACCCGAAGTTTGTGCTGATGATGTCGTTCAGAAGGACGATGAAAACTCCACGACCCAACCATCCAGCTCAGAGAACATACCAACATCAAAATTTGCTCATATGCTTATAACTTTCTGGCCTGTGTTATTTGGCAATAAACTGTAGCTGCCGCTTCTCTTTGCCTTCTGATTTTATGCACTGTTAAGATTTGTATTAGAACGGTTATCGAGGTGAACAAATAGCGAAGCACGGCATTACAATTTCGTGTCGCTGTGATTAATTAGTGTATTTATCATGTAGTAAAGAAATATGTTGTTAGTATTGTTAATGTTTTACCTAACTGAATACGGATGTTCTGTAGATAATTAAAACCTTTCCTTTCCGGTATGATATCAGAACATTACATTGATTACTGTCTACTGAATTTATCATCCATTTGAAAACTACACAGAAACTAATAGAAACTTAAATGACATAAAAAACCTAACTCTCTAGTCTAAAATTTTCAGAATAATTGGCTGGTGAACCCATCTCCAAATGAAGGAGAGGATCATTTCGATTTCTATAGATAGAAATACTAATTGATGTCGCTTGATCGTAAGAATGTCTATTTAAAAAAAATCAGTGGAACATAATAATTTTCTTGCAGTAAAATAGTTCTAATGCCAAATCTGCTGTGCATAAAACGTTTACAGGTAGATTATAGTGGGATTAGGAAAATTCTTTATCATGATAAAAAAATAAGATGATACACCAATCTCTGCAAGTAGAGAGAAAATATTTATATTTTACAGTGACGCTCCATCAATCCCTATTTAAATTGGGTAGCGCTAGTAATCTAACCTAAAAATTGATTTGGAGAGCTACTGAAATGCAATTTGATCTTTTTCAGTACGGCTTTGGTTTGATGTCGTTTCAGTTTTAAGCATGTTATAATTACGCGACAAGCTTTTTAGACTGGTATGCTCATTCATATGTACTAACATTAGTATGCAGAGAAAATCAGGTAGCTTTCTTTAGAGGATTGCTAACGATATCCATTAGTGATCCCTTGAATAGTTGGATGAAGGGAGTTTTGTCTTCCTATACGGTCGATTCGTAATACAAGTTTGCGTATTTTACGGTCTGTGGGATAATGTGTTGGCCAGACAGCTTTGGATGATCTTAGAAATCGGAATTAACAGCTAAATATCTTGACACATTAGCAGAAATATCAAGCACTCGTGTTTACCGATAGGACGATGGGTAATGTTATGTTACGAATAATTAACTACAGAGGAAATTATAATTACTTTCTGTTACATATATTTTACCTCCATTCACCTAACTTAGATGTGATCAGAATTCCAGTGGATTGGTTCAATTACCAAAGAATATTAGGTTTTCAACCCATCATTTTAGTGTGAAGTTATCACGCAATTTCAGTTGGTCATACACCAAATGTCCTAGCAACTAACCAGACTCACACGATAGTGGCAGTTGTCCCTGTGATGTTGTATGGTGTTTGGTTCTATTTTCCGAAATTCATTTGACAGTTTGAGGACTGTCATCATTTATCAACAATTAGTAACACATTTAGTGATTATAGTTTATAATCTTTCTGACAGCTTAACATTCAACTGATCATTGTTTGTCATAATAATTTCTTTGATAAAAATCCTTGTTAATGAATTGGAGATTTAATTAATGTCTGACAACACTTTTCGTTTCAATTGGATAAAAACTGAATTACTATTGAATGTCAAGAATATCTATACTTAAATATGACATAATTGGTCTGCCGGTTCATAGTTTAATTCATTTTGAAGGGAGTATTGAAAGTACTTTAGTTATTAAAACGACAATATTGTATTCAAACAGAAGTAGCATTATCAATAGAAGTACAAATGACTGATGATAAAATACTTATGTTTGTCAGTATGACAGTATAAATGGCTCTACTGTACACATGAAGAAATTTTCCAAGTAGGTCTCTTTTTTATCAAACAACTATAAATACAAATGTACAGCAAAAACAAATGTTTCAGTCGAAAAGGAAATCTTCTTCGCTGAATTCTCTTCATTTTTATTCAATGAAGTTGAATTTTTAGCGATAGCGAAAAAAAGCCATTAGAAACTAGAAGCTTATTTATTTAAACACATACATATTGGTACAAAAGAGCACCAGATATATATGCGCCACACAGAACAATGAGAATGGGAGGAGAAAGGGGGAAGATGTGTATATATAAAAGAAAAAAAAGGATGAAAAAAAGAGAATAGTAATGATGAAGGGAACTGAAATGTACACCCAGAAGACTCGTTCAGTTAAGAAAGTTAGAACCACTCTTTATGTAGAAAGTAAAAGAAGGTTACAGCAGGTTCACCACGGGCTTCTATTCTGAGCCATATCTGATAACATCTCTAACCACTGTGTTGCACCATCTCTCGGACCCCAGCCAGGGAGTCGTGAAGGATCAACAGAAGCTAGCCCTTTGCAGCTTTCTTTCATATCACGACACCATGTCATACACTCACCACCTCTCCGCTTTTCCGGTCAGTTTCAGCTTTGGCAAATAATGCACGACGTGGAAGTCTCTGGGACGACATTCGTAAAACATGTCCAAGTCACCGAAGTCGGTGTTTCAAGATGGTGACACCAATTGGATTATCGTCTCTGCGCCCGAACACACGATGCCGAACCTCTGCATTACTAACATGATGTTGCCACTGGATGTCAGCAATCCTTCGGAGACAACGATCATCGAACACAGAGAGTCGTCTAACATCCTCAACTCGGAGAGGCCAGGTTTCACAAGCATAGAGCAAAACTGCTCTCACTGACGCGTTGTAGATCCGACCTTTTACAGCCAAACTAACATCACGAAGGCGCCAAAGATGGCCCAGATTGACATAAGCCGCTCTGGCTTTCATTATACGCGCATCTATCTCATCACTCACGCCACCACCAGCACTTATATAGCTACCTAGATACACGAACTTCTCAACTACTTCAATCTGCTCACCATCTAGGGTGAGTACAGGGTGAGAATCCTGTCAGTCTTGTAGGAGTACTTTGCACTTGGAGGGTGCAAAGCACATGCCGTACCTGCGGACACTGATTGCCAACTGATTAAGTGTGGATTGCATGCCTTGGGCATTATCGCACAGTAAGACAATATCATCTGCATACTCGAGGTCGAGAAGTCGTTCTCCAGGCAACATATCCACACCGCCATTACTTACATCCATCAGAGCTGTTTCCAGGATGTCGTCGATGGCAAAGTTGAAGAGGAATGGTGAGATCGGGCAACCCTGCCTAATCCCACTGCTCGAATGGAACAAAGGAGAAAGGTGGTTGTATGCCCTCACTCTGCCTGAGGTGTTCGTATACAGGGCCTTTAAGATGTTAATAAAGTTTTCAGGCACACCCTTCTTCAATAGACAATCCCAGAGAACAGTCCTGTCCAACGAATCGAAGGCAGCCCTGATATCAAGAAACACTACGATTGTTGGCCTACGATAATTATGACGGTGTTCTAACATTTGGCGAAGGGTGAGGATGTGATCAATACATCCTCGACCAGAACGAAAACCAGCCTGCTCCTCGCGAGTCAATCGTTCTCGGGTTTTAAACAACCTACGAAGAATGATAGAAGCCAATAGTTTGGACGCAATCGGAAGTAGACTTATCCCCCCATAGTTGTTACAGGAACAACGTGAACCCTTTTTAAAGATAGGGAAGACTATTGACTCATTACATGATGTTGGAACACTTTCTTGCTCCCAAACCTTTGCAAACAACACCGTCAGTTCCTTAGCCAGAAAGTCACCACCATCTTTAAAAAGAGCCGGAGGTAAGTCATCTGGGCCGACAGATGTTAGTGATTGGCATCCCATCATCCTCGCAGATTGTTTCACTCACACCAGACTTCTTGCTGCCAGTGGCTCGGATGAGTTGGAAGAGCTTCCGGCAGTTACCAGATGCAGCTGCTGCTTCCATCTCATTAGCACGCTCCGACCACCAGGCTTCTCGGTCCTTACGCAAGCTTTGCCCAATTTCATTACGTAGCAGACTTCGTTTGTGGTCATACTCACGGTCACCCGGAGTAGACCGACGGGCTTCCATCAGTTGCAGCCAGTTTACTAACATCAATCCGTTGGTGGTGGTCAATTCTTCGGCCACTGAAAAGTAAGTTAAGATTGGCGCAGACCAGGGCATGATCAGACTCCAGATAGGTATTCCAAAAGGAGCGGCAGTCTTGTACACAACCACGCCAGCGGTAGCTGATCGCGATGTGATCAATCTGAGTCCAGGCTTCAGATGCAGAGGGAGGACGCCAGGTGGCACACCGGCGATGACTGTGCCGGAAGTTAGTGCTAACCAGAAACAGGTTGTGGTCTGTGCACAGTTGCAGCAAACGGTCCCCGTTATCTGTCCTGCGACCAACAAGTCCCTATCGGCCCCCTGAACGACTCTCTTCTGTGCCTAGACGCCCGACCTGAGCATTCAAGTCTCCGGCTAATACTACAATATCTGTCGAACGCGCTTTCTGGAGAAGAACTGTTAACTGGTGGTAAAACTCATCCTTGATTGCATCCGGGCTGCAATCTGTCGGGGCATAGGCGGAGATGACGAAAAGACACCGCTTCTCACTGCTATCTGCAAGCTTAAGACACTAGAATTTGTAACTAAAACGTATTCAGGAAGACGCTGAGAAGTTATGTATGTCAACAAATGCATCAGAATTCAGTGCTAGTAAATACAAAACCCTTACAAATAAGCATTGTTTCGGTTGAACTAGTAGTCATTTGGATTTATTAGCTCAATGGTAATCCATTGGTACTTGGAATGATAGTTTCAGGGATCAAGACTTAGCATAAATGCGAGTCTCTGGATGAAGGTTTTAAATAGGGCGAAGAGGGTATCATAGATAGCACTAGGGATCAGAATTCAGACTTACCAAAAATTAAAAACCTTAAGACATATCGTCTCGCTAATTCTTACATATTTTCAAATTATTTTACTTGATTGCCAAACTTCTTGTATATCCATATTATTTGTTATAAGTTAATAACAATTGAAGACACTGTTACTTCTGTTTAAAAGGTTACTTTAAAATTGGTAGACTAATTACAACTTGAGCATATTACAGACAGTTTGGACGTTTGTTAGATGGAACATAAACACCAGGTAACAAAAGAGGATAAACTGTCTGAAACACTGTTCATACAATGTCATAAACTCTTAGCCCCTCGAGTCCCGAAATGGACATCAATGCTGAGATGCAAGTACATCTGACAGAAGAGTCTCAAACGGGACGAAACGTGAGTCCTGTACTCCACTGACAGACACCCTCCACCTCTGCTCATAATGCTTGTGAATTAAGGGAAATATCAAGGCGATTCGCACAAAAGCCACTTATGCCGAAACGGGTGGTCAGTTGCAATCTTAAACATTAATGGGAAGATTCAAACAACCAATAAATATAAACCGGCACTGTTTTCTCAATTTAGTTGTAATAAAACACAATAAGCGATACTACTCAAGTACATTTGCGAGTATGCATCATTTTTAAGAAATCAGACCTCTGACTATGTATCTTAGTTATTAGTGCTTCCTCGAAGAAGTAGATTGATGATTTGAAGTTTCCTACTATCCTACGTTAATGTTCCAAATTATTATGATGCAATCACATTCAGTTGATAAGTTCTTTACGAAAACAAAATAACCGGCCATAAAATTCGAGCGCTGTCTACTTACATTCATAAACTGTCAAAATGTTAAGAATACAACAGTAAAATCTATTAAATGAATCTGCATTTCGAATCAAGCTAACTGGTTCGAGTCGCCAAAAAGTTCTCTGTCATTTGTAGTATGTTTAGCATAATAATAAAGAAAAGCTTTCCTACATTAATCCTAACCTTATTCTAATAACTACGCAGAGTTGAATATCATTGTATAAAAATAAAACTATTAAGCATTAAACATTGTTTACGTAACCAAAACCAATATATGAGATAAGACAGAGAGTGTATTCAGTGGTTAATAAATGTGTAATGCTAGATTTCCGATAATCATACAAATATTGCATCCAATTTATATATATATATATTCCAGTATGTATCTGTTGATCTCTATTAATTAAGTGTAAATTGCATATTATTTCTCAAGTGTAAACGGGAAGCGAGGTGATAAACAGTGGTATAAAGAAAACGATGTGATACTCTCTCTACAACATAGCTGATTAAAAATGAAACATTAATCTGATGGTATACAATTTACTAGATGATTTTACAATGTTTGTGATATTTCCAATGCTTCCCACAAAGCATTGATATTATTTTCACCGAAACCAGTTGATTGATTACGACGTTCAATTAACTCCATGAAAAATCCATCTTTCTGAAACAAAGGTTCAGTAAATATTTGTAGTAGACTTCTAAATATTCACAAATGAGAAAAAGGAGAAAGAAGATTACCAAGTGTGGTTATGTAAGCAGATGAACAAATTAAAATATAATAGATAGATTGAAAATTATGACTCATTCATTATAGTTTTAATAAAGTATACAACAGAAAATAGAACCTCACTAATACCGTACTGAAAATTTTGCAAACAATCTCTTTATTGTCGCATGTCAGTTTAAAAAGCGCTTCCTGTTTTGTATATTTATACTACCTTTAAACCGATCATACTTTCAATTTCGTAAACAAAAAACCTCAAATTTAATGAACAGAAATTTTCATTTCTTTTCCAACAAAAAACCCAGTTTATTCTTTGAAAAAAAGAAGACGAAATGTTGACAAATAAACATGCGATAGTAGCGTATACAATAAGATTTAAATCCATTTGATTCTTAACTGTTTAACTTTGTTAAAATATGAGTAAATTTATTTGGCTTTGTTCATTAAAGTGATATGGACGATATAACCAGCTAGTTTAGGTAATATTCATACTCACTGCCTTCTCGTGGCGGGGGTGTTGTTTACGAAATTGAGAGGACGAAAAGCGAATGTCCGACGCTTTAATCGGATCGGTGGGCACGGAAAATCCACTTACGGGAGTTGGAAAACCTTTATTTCAGACCGATGGTGCACATGGGCTCCAGTATCCTGAGGGAACAAATGGCGTATGAACCTGTTGTTGGTCACCGGCTACCATGGGACTGCATCTCCTCACGATGCTCCACTGCCTAGTGGATCAGACCTTTAGGTCGAAGGCTCTGGGTGTGGTGCCCTAAGAAAACCACCTGTTTCACTTTGGGTACCTGGGCAGTATCCCAGCTCAAATGAGATTTGTGCAGCGCATATATATCTGGTGTCCCCATTCATAACATAATCTAATGATAACGTTGAAAAAGTAAGTAGTATCAGGATTTGTTTAAATAAACAAAGTTAATTTGATACAGATAAGTGAAATCATAAAAAGACTTTTTTTAAAAAAAGGAAAGATTAATTTGAGGTAAAACAATAAACAAATACTCAAGCTTGTCCATTCGATATTTTTCATTTGTCGACAATGACTTTGGTAAAGTAAGATTTAAACATGGAAGGCAATATTGGGAATTTATAAGTCTTAACAGTTAAGTTAACATTACCATGAGTAAAACCTCTGCTATGTCCTTGATCGGTCTACCCACTAATACGCAGACAGCTTGTCTCAATCTAGATTAAAACATTGACAAGATGACTGACTGGTCTAACCCTGAGGTTAGTACGAGTGAGTTCAAAGTGAGACTAACTGCTTAGGAGTAGAGAGACGAAAACTATTCTCTCACCTAACTGGCTGACAAGCGCGCGAGAGAGAAAACAAGTTAACTGGAACACTACTTAATTTATTTTCAATTCCGATTCACACTCCCATCTGGTTCCGATTTAGATTAATGTAAAAAGATACATGAATAAACAGATGACTAAACATGACCACAACGCACAAACAATTAGGAAAATATAAACTGGGGACTAGAGTAGAAAAGAGTACAAAAGATTACGTTCAAATTACAATAACTTTGGGGCAAAAAAGGCTTATGGTCTGTAGCATAAACTAGGGACAAAAATAAATGTCAGTGTTTTAAAAGCTTTGAATTGAATGAAATAACGTCCCCAAAAACAACTTCCGTCGTTTGTCAAGGATTCTTGTTTTTTTGTTCACATCAACTTCAAAAGTATCGTAAATTGTGTGGGCTTAACAAAAAATTTTCATTATGTTCACTTACCCTATTTGATTACCTTCATTGTTTAACTCTTTATCTACAAGTATTCCAGATGTTTTAAGTTTTTCTAAATCCAAAGAAAATTCTTTCAAATTGATACGCTGAGATAACTAAAACAGAAATGTTATTCAAAATGATATGAAAAAAAGTAATGCTTGATTTAAGATTGAATTCCATTACAACTCTGAACCTGGATATCAATTAACATGTGTTTATTATCCGAGTAACAGCCTATAGACAACTACTGACAAATTACTCAGCTGGCCATAATCAACGTAGAGCCTAGAATAGATGTATATTAGTTCAAGTTGCCATAGAATACAACGACGAGACTAAATTTACGAGATGAATATTGAAAGAGTCGAAACAATGTATTGAGAATATATTTCAAAATAAAAAATATATGTATGTACGACTAATAGAATTCAGAATCCAATAGTATGATAAAGGATGATCAATTCTGAGCTCCATCACTCAATGTCTAAGACTGCTGGTTGCGTTTATCCCGTAAATCTCATTACTCTTAGATACACTTCAATAGTATGAATATGAATAAATACGACGATAAATAAAGTTTTTACTGAATCTTACCGAAGCGTTTGCTATATGAAAATCAAAGCACCCTCTATGTATTTAAAAAACAGTTTCTTTTCATGGTTATAAATACTCAGAAAAGTGTTTTCTTGTCTAAATACTTCAGTTCATATTATTACTGAAAAAGGGTAATGCAAGACATTTGTCCCTCAGAGTTTAGGTGTTCAACTTTGAGCCACACTGTTTGTGTGACAGGTTAGTAATATTGTTAGACCGCCCAAAGCGAAGTAGGTAGTGGGGGAATTGAGCCTTCAGTCGACTAATATTTTACCTAGTAAACCACCGTTCCACCTCATATTAGTACGAAGTCCCCAATATTGAGACTCTGAACTCAGTGTATTTGTTTCTATACATGATATCATCAAGTGTGCGTAAAATCACTTAATGAGTATAATTTGGTTTAATGAGGACGCTTTTGAAAAACGTGATTTTAGGACTTGCTTTGACGTCGTGTTTTGGATAATCTATAAATAAACATTTCAATTTATCAGCCTTTGTGTTAACACTTTCAGTCATGAGAATAAAAGTAGTTCCGTTTTCCAAGTATAAGCGGTAGTATCGCAGATTCAACAGAGACGACACTTATATAGATAATATTTGAAAACACCTTTTCCGTATAATGGAGTTACATTTCAAAGTGATATAAATTCATGCATTTATGTTTTTTCAATGTGCATCATCTGCTTCATAAATAATAGTAAATTTCAATCTGAAAACTGAACTGATCAACAGCTTGATAAATTAGTGATCAGTAGCTAATACATTCAGTGTTTACAATTACTTTGATAGAGGTGATTAGTGTACAGATGAGAAATCGGGTCAATTCGCATCTTATAAAGTGTTGTCTATATCTGATTATTTGGTTGCTAACAATATCTAAGTTTCAGATGAACTACGTATTCAAAATGACTAATAACATAAAAATTGAGATTTTTTCCAAGGTAACTAACTTACAGTCTCATAATAGACGTCTGGAGCAGTGATAAATTTTATACCATTTTGACGACAGGTAGCTGCTGCATCTATAATGTTATCAATGGCGAGTCCCATGTGTTGTAAGCCTGGACCTGAATTAACTTGTAGAAATCGAGTCACTTGACTAGGTTCTACAGCAATAAAAAACAACTTCAGTTAGTAAGTTAGGTGTAAAAAAGGTGAGTTTTCACCTATATAAGATTATTTATTAAGACATTTTGTTGAACAAAAAACATGTAAGTGTGCACCTTTTCAATCTTTATCAATCTTTGAAATTCACTTTGAAAATACCACTGCAATTAAAAACATTGGTGTTAATGTAAATTCTGATGAGTTGTTTATAATCAATATAAGACCTGCTATTTATGTGTACACGCCCAAATCGACAAACCTCACAACAGCACAGTTTATTTATTTATTTATTTATACACATATATATTGGTACAAAAGGGCACCAGATACATATGCGCCACACAAAATAATGAAAGTAGGAAGAGAAAGGATGAAAAGATAAGGCGGACTGAAATGTACAACCAGAAGACTCTTTCAGTTAAAAAAGTTAGAACCACTCTTTATGAAGAAAGTAAAAGAAGGTTACAGCAGGTTCACCACGGGCTTCTATTCTGAGCCATATCTGATAACATCTCTAGCCACTGTGTTGCACCATCTCTCGGACCCCAGCCAGGGAGTCGTGAAGGATCAACAGAGGCTAGCCTTTTGCAGCTTTCTTTCATATCACGACACCATGTCATATACTGACCTCCTCTCCGCTTTTTCCAACCAGTCCCAGAGTCGGCAAATAATGCACGACGTGGAAGTCTCTGGGACGACATTCGTAAAACATGTCCAAGTCACCGAAGTCGGTGTTTCAAGATGGTGACACCAATTGAATTATCGTCTCTGCGCCCGAACACACGATGCCGAACCTCTGCATTACTAACATGATGTTGCCACTGGATGTCAGCAATCCTTCGGAGACAACGATCATCGAACACAGAGAGTCGTCTAACATCCTCAACTCGGAGAGGCCAGGTTTCACAAGCATAGAGCAAAACTGCTCTCACTGACGCGTTGTAGATCCGACCTTTTACAGCCAAACTAACATCACGAAGGCGCCAAAGATGGCCCAGATTGACATAAGCCGCTCTGGCTTTCATTATACGCGCATCTATCTCATCACTCACGCCACCACCAGCACTTATATAGCTACCTAGATACACGAACTTCTCAACTACTTCAATCTGCTCACCATCTAGGGTGAGTACAGGGTGAGAATCCTGTCAGTCTTGTAGGAGTACTTTGCACTTGGAGGGTGCAAAGCACATGCCGTACCTGCGGACACTGATTGCCAACTGATTAAGTGTGGATTGCATGCCTTGGGCATTATCGCACAGTAAGACAATATCATCTGCATACTCGAGGTCGAGAAGTCGTTCTCCAGGCAACATATCCACACCGCCATTACTTACATCCATCAGAGCTGTTTCCAGGATGTCGTCGATGGCAAAGTTGAAGAGGAATGGTGAGATCGGGCAACCCTGCCTAATCCCACTGCTCGAATGGAACAAAGGAGAAAGGTGGTTGTATGCCCTCACTCTGCCTGAGGTGTTCGTATACAGGGCCTTTAAGATGTTAATAAAGTTTTCAGGCACACCCTTCTTCAATAGACAATCCCAGAGAACAGTCCTGTCCAACGAATCGAAGGCAGCCCTGATATCAAGAAACACTACGATTGTTGGCCTACGATAATTATGACGGTGTTCTAACATTTGGCGAAGGGTGAAGATGTGATCAATACATCCTCGACCAGAACGAAAACCAGCCTGCTCCTCGCGAGTCAATCGTTCTCGGGTTTTAAACAACCTACGAAGAATGATAGAAGCCAATAGTTTGGACGCAATCGGAAGTAGACTTATCCCCCCATAGTTGTTACAGGAACAACGTGAACCCTTTTTAAAGATAGGGAAGACTATTGACTCATTACATGATGTTGGAACACTTTCTTGCTCCCAAACCTTTGCAAACAACACCGTCAGTTCCTTAGCCAGAAAGTCACCACCATCTTTAAAAAGAGCCAGAGGTAAGTCATCTGGGCCCGGTGATTTGTAGCGCTTCAAGATTTGGAGTTCCTTGTGGACTTCCGCCTCGTTTGGTGGATCAGTCGTCACCGGCCATGGGGGACAGGACAAACTGGTTGATGTTGCCGGAGCAGCAGGTCAGTTGAACTGCCCTCCAAAAAATTCCACCCATCGTCCAAGACGTCGAGAGATGTTAGTGATTGGCATCCCATCATCCTCGCAGATTGTTTCACTCACACCAGACTTCTTGCTGCCAGTGGCTCGGATGAGTTGGAAGAGCTTCCGGCAGTTACCAGATGCAGCTGCTGCTTCCATCTCATTAGCACGCTCCGACCACCAGGCTTCTCGGTCCTTACGCAAGCTTTGCCCAATTTCATTACGTAGCAGACTTCGTTTGTGGTCATACTCACGGTCACCCGGAGTAGACCGACGGGCTTCCATCAGTTGCAGCCAGTTTACTAACATCAATCCGTTGGTGGTGGTCAATTCTTCGGCCACTGAAAAGTAAGTTAAGATTGGCGCAGACCAGGGCATGATCAGACTCCAGATAGGTATTCCAAAAGGAGCGGCAGTCTTGTACACAACCACGCCAGCGGTAGCTGATCGCGATGTGATCAATCTGAGTCCAGGCTTCAGATGCAGAGGGAGGACGCCAGGTGGCACACCGGCGATGACTGTGCCGGAAGTTAGTGCTAACCAGAAACAGGTTGTGGTCTGTGCACAGTTGCAGCAAACGGTCCCCGTTATCTGTCCTGCGACCAACAAGTCCCTATCGGCCCCCTGAACGACTCTCTTCTGTGCCTAGACGCCCGACCTGAGCATTCAAGTCTCCGGCTAATACTACAATATCTGTCGAACGCGCTTTCTGGAGAAGAACTGTTAACTGGTGGTAAAACTCATCCTTGATTGCATCCGGGCTGCAATCTGTCGGGGCATAGGCGGAGATGACGAAAAGACACAGTTTCTCACGCCGGTTTCTTCTCACTTTGATGGAACTTTCTAATCTAACAGCACATAACCGACTGTTAATGGGGATCCAATCGATTAGTGCTGCCTCAGCTCTAGCCCTTAGTGCAACACCAACGCCTGCAAGACCGGACGAAGATGCCACAGAGTCCCCGGATAAGCGCACGTGAAACAAGCTTTTCGAAGCGACAGATGGAGAGCGAATTTGTAGTACTTCACTAGAGTCTTGAATACGGGTCTCGGATAGACAGCAAACATCAACATTAAGACTTTCTAAAGACATAGCCAGCCCCATCTGTTGTCCGATCTGCATTAGTGTGCGAACGTTGAAGGAAGCCAGCTTGAACGGCGTACGTGGTTTCAAAAAGACTGCTTCAGTATTCGTAATCGGTGGAAGCATTCACTTTCAACCAGACAGTGACTGGAGATCGTTTAGATAGGACAGAGTTTCCACCATGGGCGAGCTACTGCATAAGTTGGAAAGGAAGGATACACAATTTGGGAATAAAGGGAGTGAAAAAGCGACGTAGTAAATAATAGTAATAATAATAATAAGGTAATAATAATGATGTAAATTGTCTTTCTTCTATTAGGAACGAGAGCAGTGTAGTTAGTGTAGTGCGTCATTTCATGTCATTTGTGTGTGGGCTGTGATACTGCCCGGGTGCCCAAACCGAAGCAGGTGGTTTTCTTAGGAGGCCACACCCCGAGCCTTTGACCTAAAGGTCTGACCCACAAGGCAGTGGAGCATCGTGAGGAGATGCAGTCCCATTGTAGGTGGTGACCAACAACAGGTTCATTCGCCATTCGTTCCATCAGGATACTGGAGCCCATGTGCACCATTGGTTTGGAATCAGGGTTTTCCAACTCCCCTAGGTGGACCCTCCGTGTCCACCAACCCGGTTAAAGCGCCGGACATCCGCTTTTCGTCCTCTCACTTTCTTAAACAACACCCTCGCCACGAGAAGGCAGTGAGTAGGACTTCCCTGGTAGAGGCTATATATTCGCGTGGCCATGTGAGAGCATTTCGAGAGGGAGAGTGGACTCTCCCCACTCTCGGCTGTACCAGGGCATTTGGGGGCACAACAGCACAGAGTGAAAGCCAATTCAAATGATAGAAAATGAGTGAAGCTAATAATGTCGGTTAAAGTAGAAACTAAATATGAGAAATGTAGTCTAAAAGGAACAGATGAAATGGAATGAAATGGCACTAAACTCATAATTCGCAGTAAGAAAATAAATGGATTCAAAGAAGCCAGTGAGACGAATCCGGGGTTATAATGTCCAAAATTTTAAACCAGAGCTTAAAAATAATGAGCCCTTCCTAAGCTGGAACTATGCATCTACTGATCTGCATCCGAATGTCCTGGTACGGTAGAGGGTGAAGAAGAGTCTGATCACCTTGAAATGCTCTCATATGGCCACGCGTATACAGCCACTACCAAGGAAGTCCTACCCACTGACTTCTCGCGGCCAGAGTGTTGTTCACAAAATTGAGAGGACCAAGAGCTAACATACGGTGCTCTAACTGGGTTGGTGGATATGGAAGATCCACTCAGAGGGTTAAAAAACCCTGATTTCAAACTGGTGGTGAACATGGGCTCCAGGATTCTGAAAGAACAAAAGGCATATGTGATATATCCTAGTGAAGACGTAAATACTGGTAACTTTCAGGACCTATTAATGAACTATTATTCTATATATATATTTTTATGGATTAACTACTGAGTAACTAGATTGTGTATATCTATACTCATCTTATTATAAGATTCATTTTGACCTATAAATTATTATCATACGATTTACTATTCCCAAATTATACTCAGTTTATTGATTACTGTCTCCCACGTTCGCAGCCACATTTTGGCTTTATTGTGTATAAATATTACTTCCTATTTTATGGTATGATGAGGTCTGTTTGGCTGGTATATAAACCAAGTATGCTTGACATAAATGATTCGCATAGCGAAGCTTTTATTGGTGTTCTGGACTGAATTGGAAGGACTAGACGGACAAGGGACCAGTAAGGACGCTAAACTGCTCATACCAGTTGGACGTCATTGGTTAGCACGGTATTACGATTAGAAATGTCGTATTCCGATTGGTGGGTAATTCACGTGATAAAAAGCCGGACATATGATCAATAACGAATTAGCATACGGTCCTATTTTTTAATAAGTCATAACACTATGAACCTGTTTTTGGCCACCGACTGCTATGGGACTGATTCTCCATATGTTGCTTCATTACCCTGTGGATCGGACCTCTAGTTCAAAGGCTTGGGTAGTGGCCCACTTAGAAAGCCACCTGTTTCAGTTCGGGTGCCCGGGTAGTATCCCAACCGTATATTCATGCTAATCGAATGAAAAATACGTACGAACTGCATTTTGATCCTTGAATATTTTAATGAACATTTTAATTCTAGCCAACACTGTAGACCAGTAGAATTAGCATCGCACAAGTAACTAAAAGGGTCTTATGACATAAAAACTGGGTGTTTTGTGTAACTGGGGAAGTGTTTTTTAAACGACTAGCAGGGACAAAAATTTTTATTTGAAGGGAATTACTGTTCCATACAGGATAGAAAAATCAAAGCGCTAAAAACCTTAAAAAGTAAGTGAACCTATGCCTGAACGAGAGTCCGTTAAGAATTACGCATTCTCTTGTAAAAATAGTGGAAATACATGCTTCTTCTTAAACATTACGTCATAGTAACCGTAAAATGATTTATTACGGTTGGCCAAATACAGTATTACATCGAGACCTGCTGTTGTTACTACCAAGACAATAGTTATTGTAATCTTTCACACTTTAATATTTGTAATGTTGCAGCTTTACTTCATTCAAGTCTATTTTTGTTTATTAATTTCATCTGCACAATACTATAGATACTTTGGTGTTTACTCATGTGTCTTTCCTTGAGACATAAAAACTCTCTTGGGATTCCTTTTTTTTTCTCTTCCACTTATTCGCACGTGGATTATCATCGCTGAAGTGTTGTTGTTCATTAGCTGATTGATCTAATTAGTTACATTAGATTCGTTTCGCTTTAAAATAATCTCAAATCTTGTCTTTAATTTTAGAACTCTAATCAATCCATTTGTACAAACCATGAACTTTAAAAAAATTTAGTAAAGCATTATACTGAAATATACAGTTGATTGGTCATGGGTCAAAAAGAACTCATTTTACAACACAAACATGTCTAAGGAACAGTAAAAACCTAACTTTTTCTATCAATATTCTATAGCTTTTATGCGAAAACATAGAAAATATATCTAGAAAAGCACGAATGGAAGTACAGAATAAAAATTTCATAGTCAAAGCACCCGATAAAGTATGTAAACATTAACTTCGTTGCAACCGATTAAGAATAGTACCACTTAAATATTTCGAAGGCTACATATTCTACCTACCTCCACAAACATTTTGTGTGCTCTGATAAATTTAGTTTAGTGGAAAGTCAGTCAGTCAGCGACAACGTAGGACCAGGCACATATATGCATCGGTCCAAGTTGCCATACCTCATTAGCACAAAAAGATGAACACCGGATTCATAGAAGTAATTAATTCAGTGGTGGTAGTATATAAATAAAGGTTGTGTATAAGGATATAGTATAGGAAGGAAAAAAGTTATGAAGCGATTTTAATCTCAAGGTTTAAGGGAAGATAAAGAGTGTATACACCTACGCCATTGTGATTGATTCTGAGCCATGTCACCAAGAGTCTCCAACCATTGGTTACGATAGTCACACGGACCCCAACCAGGTAGTCTGCATTTACCAACATGGCTCAGACTAGAAGTTAGTGACTTCAAGCACTGATGCCATGTTTTGGTTTGGCCGCCCCTAACTCTTTTCCAACCATCCCCTACACCGGTCAACATTGCGCGTCGTGGTAATCGGTGTTCAGGCATACGTAACACGTGGCCCAACCATCTCAGTCGATGAACATTCATGATCTCATCAACTGATTTACCATCATTCCCTAATACCCTGCGTCTAACCTCACTATTACTTACCCGGTTATCCCAGCAGATGCGAGCAATATTTCTAAGGCATCTGTGGTCAAATACTAGTAACCTACGAGTATCTTCTACTCTTAATGGCCATGTTTCACAGCCGTAAAGTAGAACAGAGCGAACTGCTGCGCAGTATACTCGTCCCTTAATTGATAGACGGATATCTCGTCTTCGCCATAGATGACGTAAGTTGGCAAAAAGCCAAACGAGCTTTTTGAATCCGTGCTGAGATTTCGTCAGACACCAACCCATTAGGGCTGATCAGACTTCCAAGATAAGTGAAGTTGTCGACGCGTTCGACTACTTCACTCCCTATCCTTAGTTCAGGTGTTGACGCAGGCCAGTCCTGGAGTAACAATTTACATTTGGATGAGGAGAAACGCATCCCAAACATCCTGGCATTATTACTCAGTTCTAACAGAAGACTCTGCATTTTGCCAGCGTCTTCACCAAACAGGACTATGTCATCTGCGTATTCTAAGTTTAGTGGAAAGACGAATATTTCAACACAAAATCTTTTAAAAATATGTTGTTTGATCTCATCTACAAGTTTTTTGGGACTATTGACGAACACTAAAGATAAATAGGTTAAAATTAAATACAATGTGGGTAGGATGACAATAACAGCCACTAAACCTCCTTTGTTGTCACAAAAACCAATACTAAACAAACGAACCATTTTTGCTTATTTTTTACGTCATTTTATCACTACCAAACTTGTTTCTTGTGAATATATATTAATACGCAAAAATACCAATAATTCGTAAATCAACCAACAATGAAGCTTAATACATTTACGCAACCTACCTGAATCTTTTGTGGGTTCAACAAAAACAAATTTACATGCATTACGGTAATCAGAACTCGAAGTTGGATTTCTATGGCAAACTGCCTTCAACATCATTCCAGTATTTTTGAACTTTACTATAAACCCTTTGGATTCATCTTCCTGTCTGTTTTAGCATCCATAAATGATCATAAACTATTAAGTAACTCACATATTAATGAATATGCGTTCCATTCCAAATACTGTTTTGTACCAATTCACAAAAGTATCTGAATCTCCGATTTCCCCAGCGATTGCTATATGGTCAGTATATTTCACAAAAGAATTGGGATTCGATTCATTCTCATTTAGCACTTCCTCCAAGTCATCATTTGCACTCTGTCCCGGTAATGTGTACCCAGGCAAAAACAAGCCTTCATATTGTGACGAGTCAATAATTGTATGAAGCAAATTCCCAACACATGATTTGACCACTCCTAGAACAATTTTTCCATCATAATCAGTATAAGTAGTAGGTTCCAAAAGAATATTATCAAATCCAGAAAATCGGGAAACTCTTTCACAAACTTCATGCACGTCAGCTACTTCTAAAGCAATGTCAAATGGTCCATCACGTTGTGTACACCAGTCACTGATTTCTGAGTGGTACTTGAATGGATGATAAACACTGGACAATGTTTGGATTTTGTTAAGCATTATTACCGATTGATTACTTTTTAGCACTAGATTTATTTCTGAACCGCGTTTGAACAAACAGTGGAGCGTGAAACCGAAACCCTTTATTAGTGTTTCACAAGTCTGCCATAAACTTTTGGTAGCGAATCGAACATGATGAACATTTTTTAGTAAACTCATATTTTAATTTGACCTAAAACAGTAGTTTTTTTTTAAAAAAAACTATAACAGATGACAGACTTGTGCACAAAAAGCAGTCATGTGGAGAAAAACAATAGATAAACAGTGCAACAAAAAATGGTCATGTAATATTTTGAGTAAAAACAAGCAACAGGATAATGAGCATTTATTAAAAAAGATTGAAATAAGTCTTAAAATGTTTAAAACAATACCCACTCTGAGGTTTCATGCTTACTATGATTAAACACAAGCTCCGACATCAAAATAAAACACACCATCAACCATGAACTATTCGTTGGTTTGTGATACACCAAACTACTAATAGACTAGCTGGGATTCGGAAGATGGTAATTGAGTATTGAAGAGCCTTGACAATATAGCCGAAGTTTAATCTCAATCATAAGAATTCGGAATATCTTCACATAATAATACACCTGGATGCATTATTATGAGTTATATATTCACACCTATTCCATTTGATTCTATTCGGTTTGTCACTACAAGTTAAAAATATGGACAAGGTGTTGTATTGTTTCAAGCAAGATTGATTTATGATTCGCCACACTTAATTCAAATACTTAGGTCGATTACTCGGTAATCCTAATAAACTTACTTCAGTGTAAATTTCTTAATTAGATCCTTGTAGTGATCTGCAAATTATTTCTTTTGCAGGTCCATCGGTAAGATCTTGGGCAAGCAACGGTCGGGTTGAGCAAGCTGAGCCATGGATGGCCATTGAAAGCCTTAAAGTACACGGAGTAACTAAGAAAATTAAAGACATATATTCTAGATCTTTTTATTTCATCTCTAGTATTTTGAAATATACATGATGGATACTGCGGGTACTAAGATGAATTTTAAAGACGTCCACAGAACGTGAACAAAGTGATACAACAATAACTCTGTTAGCAACACTGAAAGGATTAGGATAAAGACAGGAAAAACATATCATCCAGAACAAAAGTCGTTTTAGGCAGTTCGAGAATTCCTATAGTGGGCTGTTTATCACACTAGATAGGAAATAGGTGCAGTGAGATTCTTAAGAAAACACCAGAGTAGCGCAACGAAATTTTCCCATACTTCTTGTTAACTGGTGTTTTTGGACGAAAACAAGGACAGTAGCTTCTCTCAACTCAAAATCACCTTCTAACAAACTATCTAACTCTACAAAACCCGTTTCCGCAATGAAATTACATGCTTTGAGTATTTTAGCGGCAAATAATCAAATAAAAAGATATAGGAAAGAAGCAGAAATATGGCATTTCAAGGGCCTTCATTTCCCAACTTTGGAAAAAATTTTTAACTCCAACACTACGATTTCGGGAGACCACTCCTGCACTGCCAGTCTTCTGACTGGGGTGGATAGACGGACTATCATCCTTAATCCTAGGGGAAGTTGAATGTAATTTATCTCGATTTCTAAAAAGCTTTTGATAGGGTCAGTTATAGATGTCTTATCAATACGCTTAAGCTGATGCACATCAAGTCAACACGGACAGACTGATGTAAGTCATATTCATAAAGTCGGATTTTCAAGCTCAGGATAAACTAATTTTTCTCTGATCACAGAACGTCTTAATGAGGTCCCCCCCCCAGGATTTGGTACTAGGACCTCTTTCCTTTTAAACTTGTAAGAATGACCTTCTTCAAGTATCGTCCGAGTTGTCCTTTTCGTTTACTATGGTAAGCTGTGGAGAGACGTTTATAACCAGAATTATAAGCTGAAACTTAAGGACTAACAATACAACTTAAGCAATTACTTCTAAAAGTGTTCCAGGTCGAAAATGATCGTTACCAACTTACCTAAGTGCGACTGAGAGGTGATCTTTTAATGACTTGTAGCATCCTAAACACTTAGACACCCTTAAACATACCTATTTAGGTTCAGTTCTGACACAAACCTCAGGATTAATACACAGAAATTCCAGGTACAACATTGCAAAATGGAGTGTAGACACACCATATGAATAGTCACGTCCTAGAATTCGTTACCGACTGAGGTGGTCCAAACGACTTTCCAAGAGTCATTCAAGATGAAACTTGATATATTCTTAAGGGTTCATAATGGTATTTCACATTAATCTAGTAACACTTCTCTATTGCTTGTTTAAAATACCCATCTCTATCTGGAGCATCGCTGACCCATTGCTATTAGACGCACAAGCCTTTTTTTTCAAAAGCCCCTTCTATTCCGTCCACAATCATCTAAATGATTTTACATTGGTAAGGAGTACACTTATATTGGTAGAAAAGGTGAATCAAAATAAGTCAGCATAATTTATATTGATGCTTCATACACCTTAAAAAAGCATAAAATCTTCAAGTTGTCAGTCAGATAAACGAAAAAGATCTTTTAACACATGCAAACAACTGTCCGAAATGATAGTGACGTCTAAGAGAAGCAAATGAACTGGAAAATGAAAATGCAACTAATCAAATAAACTAGATTGAAAATTTCATGATTTAATAACTGGGTCTTGCTACTGTGCAAGATCCCAGTTGATTGAGATTTACTGTGAGAAGTTACCCGGAAATAGTCAGATATCTTTATAATATAGTACCTGAACAAGAATCTCCTTCCTACAACCCAGATGCAGATGCGAAGTAACAAACAGCCTGCTATTTGTGCCAATCGATCACTGAAGCCATTATAATAGCATTTAAACAGATCCCAACAGAAGTCCTGTAGACGAGATGTAATAGCGAGGTTGGGAAAGTCCCCATTTATTTCAATGGTCACTAAAGGCTAAAACGATACTGTCAACAATAAATCCTTGTTCACACAACTGATCAACAGTAATTTCGGGATTTTTTCCCCAAAATCTCCCCGGACTTGGAGGAAAACCCCGAAATTCTCTATGATCCGGAGACTGAGACGTGTATAGTTGGATTGCGAAAACATGAAAGGACGTACAAGACCAGGAGCGACACAAACAGAACACAAGAAAACTCGGAATCCTGTGGATAAGTAGCAGCGAGACATCTATCTCGTAACTATGGGTGAATCCAGCAAGCCACTTTTCGCTGTTAGAAATATCTATTACTGATAAGGCTAAACTTTACTGCAGATCCAACGAACGCTTCGATTTCCTAAAGGTCACAGCACCTGAACACGACTGAGCGTTAAGACGACTTTTGGAGGACTGAGCTAATTAGGATACAGAGAGTGGGCGGCAAACCAAACCACAACCGCGACCTTGAGCAATTTTAGACATAACCTTGGCGTTAGTTAAAAGTAGCCAACCACAGTGCAGACTACCTGCATCGGCTTCACAGCATAGGCAATAGGGAAATATCACAATGGACTAGAAGTTTCAACACCATTATTGAACTTACTAGTGCTAAATTTCGATAGCTTAGACCTTAAGGCGAGACTAAAGAACATGGACGAGCCAATCAGAAGCTTTCGCGGGTTTTCAAGGTCACGGCGCTAAGTTCGGTACCTGACGCTTACGTACGGTCAGTTTGCAACGGATTTTAAAGAAAACATGATAATTAAGCGTCTACAAGATAAGTTATCATGAGATTTTGGCGCAGAATTCAATTATACATTTGGATAGAGTTGTGGCATTATAGCTGATGTCAGTTCGTGATGAAAACCCTAAGTATAATTCCTAACCTTAACCATGAACTGTAAATCATAATTTGAATTCTTCACACAGGTTAATAACCCTCATTTAGTCTTAGTTATTACGTTGACACTCTCAGATTCACTCTAGCGTCGCTCAAATGTCGTCCATAATTTATAGTCTCCTCTTAAACCCTAAACCGTAACCCTAATCCTAAACCCTAAACCATACCAACATACCGACAACACTGAAACTATGTAGTCGAGGCTGAAAGAATTCTCGGGACTTTATCATGGTTCCAGAGGTTGACTACTATGGAGCCACATGGATGAGTTCTTGTGCCGGATGCACCATGATTTTAAAACTTCTGAACCTATATCTGACCTTGATAAGTTTTTGATTCATGTAAAAGAACAATATCCCCCTTAATTTTTGAGTTTTGTATAATATATTTTTACTGTATGCTAACTGTCTTCTGATTGGCTAATATTTCTCAAGGTCATTTAAGATTCGTTCAAAGGTCGTCCATGTTCTCTAGTCTCGCCCCCCAAACACCTCAACCCTAGTTCCTGACCTTAAGACCTTATATCCCAACCTTGAAACTTTATTTCACGAAAAAACCACCGTCCAATATTCTTTAAATACTAATTGTAATCCAAACCGTGAGATACAGCAACAAAGTACCTGCAACAACCTTTTTCATTCGCGCATCGGCTAGCTTAATCTTTACTAGACCCTCAAGGCCATCAATTCAGCATGGTTTCACCGGAATGAATAATTGTTTCCTGTCCTCGAAGAACTAAAATGCTTACGTACTTTCTACATGATTGACAAACTATACGTTTAAGCTAATCAGATATGATATAACGCATTCTTGATATCTGGACGGATTTTAAAGAACTACAATAAACAGTCTGTGGTTTATTAAAAGCTTTCGAAGAATTCGCTTGAGCGTATGAATAACTAGCTAGTGAAAATCCTGAGATTGATAAACATATTGGGTCTGAATATAGATGAAATTGAGCGATCCATAATATAAAGATGACATGACTTGTTTCCTTAGGTAAAAATAAACGAACCACTGAGATCGAAATGCTATAACATATCTGCATAATTGACCAATCTTAAGAGCTACTAGGATGTCAGTTCGAAGAATTATTTCCATAAGCATCTAATATTTTCACTAGAAATGGAAAAGTAATTTACCTCTAGGGCTGTCCTAGAAAGCTGCTTTTGTAGGTAAAAACGCATATTTGTTCAATGCGTGATCATTCTAAAACTGACTTTCCTTATGTACTAAAGAACTATTATCACCAACAATGAGCCAAGCCTGGCAGTACTGACGTTAACTGTGTTATTAAGGATGGCAAGAAGACAGATTAACTTCGTTTGCATGCTTATGAATAACTGGTTTAGATATTTTTTTAATAGCAAAGCCTGAATATTTAAGTGGTTAAAAGCCCCCACAAACATGCCTTATAGGATTACAGAGACAAACGAATGCAAAGCTACTCAATCAATCCACTAAAGTACGAAAACTCTCAATTCAAATGTCTTTCGGCAAGCCTGTAAGCCGACGGATATCGGTGAATTCGGTCGCGTGAAGTGACAGAAAAACATAAGCTCTAACATTTAGATAGTCGATGCCAAGTTAGATCTAACAAAGCCTACTGTATCTTAGTAATAATGAGGTCTTTTAGACTGATAGTAACCAGAAAGGCGCTGAAGTTGGACGTTCAAACTGGAAAGTCAGAGTATAAAAATTTGACTTTATTAATTTATGATACACGTTGAGGGTAGAGAAGAAAGCAAATCATTATAAATCTGACTGGTTGAAGACCAAGTTAACACTACAACAATCGGCTAAATTAATCATCAGACCAATCGTCATTACGTTTGGAACCCTTTTTATTCTTTTTCTTGGACTTATTTTTGTCTTTTTTCCCGGCAGAAACTGAAGCTTCAGATGACTGAGTAATCTGGCTTACATTCGATTGCGATGAAACATTTTCAGCTGGAACGTTTTTCACAACTGTTTTCTCCCCAACTTCTGTTTTTACTGTTAAAGCAGAGTCTAACTTTGTGCGTCCTTTGTGACTACACTTCGTACCATCGACAATTTCTATGGAATAGTGACCCTTTATTTCGTTGTGGAGAAGCGTTTCAATAGAGCCATATTTCTCAGGTTCAACAACAGCAGTCTTAAAAGTAAAATATGAACATTTTCTTGAATACGACGAAAAAAGAAAACACTAAATATACTGACATGCTAACAATATGAAAATCCGAGTTGATTTAGCCTTTACGACTCAAAAAACATTTGCGGAAATAGGTGATGTATTCTAAATCATAAACAGTCCAGGACCTGGAAAAAATATGTATTATTTCAAGTTGCCAGACTTTTCACCAGTACACCATAGGATCGACAGAATACTAATATCAATGTTAGCGAAAACTAAAGATGTAAATTAACTCAAAAGTGGGTTAAGCTGGCAAATAAAAAGTGTTAACTAATATCAAAACTTATAGAGGGGTAAAAACTGAATGCACTCCGAAATCGTGTCTGCAGTTCTGAAGCACAGATTAGGATTGTCTCGCAAACTCCAACCACGCGATTAAACCTTACAACACAGTGCAGTTCGACACCCAATGATTTGATGTAGTAAAGTTAACTCGACCTGACTATCTTAGGTTTTTTGTTCCATTTTACCACTACATTAACATTTTTGCACGTTGGGACACATAATAGATAGACATATGTGAAATGTCCAAAAAAAACTCAGTTTAAAAAACCCTACAGTATGACTAACCAAAAGATTAAGTTTACCTATTACAAAGAAAGCCTTAGCACTACTCACTCAGTAGGTACAGTACATTTTAGCACTGCACTTGATACATCATACACCCCCGGCTAGTACAGACTCAATGAAACAGGTTATTATGCAGTTATAAGATTATATGAGAGACAACTACATAGTATACTGTATTTTCGACAAGCAAGAAGACGTATTGCACGAGTCATACGTATAGGAAGTTGGTAAATACATGTAAACCTCCTGTATGTATCGATTCGTCAGTCACAAACCCTACACATTCCTCTAGGTTGAGCGAAGTCAAGCGGATAACCACTCTCAAATATAGTACGTCAGCTTTAACGACATGAGATAAATATATAGGGTGGGATTCTAGAGTCATAGTCAACAGAATATACGTTGAAAAACAGTTTAGTTTACGGTACCAGTTGGGGATGAGGTGAAGTATGATGTCAAGGCAAATGGTAAAAAAAGTGTTCCAAAGGGAGGAAGAGGTATATTTGTGGATAAAGTGTGTCAAATTACCGTCAAACCCAAGCGGGACTTTCACTTTCCCGTTTCCGATACTGAAGGACCTTGCAAATTGTATCGATGGTTTTGTTGGCTTAGGAGGATGACTATATAGTTCAAAATATATCAGACTGAATTTGATCGCAAACTGCAATTTAGTTTAACGATATACTAGCTCTACATCGTAGAACCTAACTTCAGGTGTATTGAGCTAGCTACCATTTGTTGTCAACGTATACATATAGCTAATGCTGATTTCGAAGCAGAAGGGACGAAATATCAATTTTGTAACTGAAACAGTAAAGTTACATGTCGATATGAAGCGACCGGTTAACCATCATGACGGTACCAGATAAACTGCATGGGTTTTATTTACTCTCCAGTTTAAGTAACATAACGCTTCTATACCAAACTAGTAGTGTTACTTTCAAAATGGTTGGAGATAGGATTGAATTTTTCCCTTAGCAGGTCTCCTTATTTAATAGCAGTGGATCGTCGATCCTTTCAGATGGGAACCTAGATAAATCCGATGACTAAAAGAGAAATACTGATAAATCATAGTGGAATACTGTCCTGAGCCTTTAAGAATATGTCAAGTCTCCTCTTGAATGACTCCTAAGTTGTTTGGATAACATCGGCCATCAGCGAGCTCCAGAATTTGACTACTCACAAACAGTGTAAAAAAGTTTATAGATATTTAAAAGTAGAAGTCCAATGTCATAAAAAGGACGGATGACATTAGATTAGTCGATAAAGTTTATCGAAGATGACAAATCCGAACTAACCAGATCGTAAAGTCCGTCGGAAGATTCACTTTGTTGTACGATATCATTGCATAGTTGTAAAAGTCTCTCAATAACAGGTTTACATGAGTCTTTCTGTATGGTAATATTCACTTCCATCATTGAAGGAGCAATTTTAAATCCGGGAGCCGACCGCAATTGTTTAATAACCTCTAAAGCCTGGAGCGACTCGAATTGCTACTTGACTTACATGCTGTTTAGCACTTTTATTAGCTTTCAGGGAAATGTGACAATCTTTCATCATCTTCTCTATCATTGTGACAGTGTATGCTCGATTGTTTTCAGGGTTCACGCATCTTTCAGACACCATTTTAGCCACATCTCTAAACAAGGCCTGTTGTCCTACAAGGCGTTCCTTTTCCGTGAGTTGTAATTCTCCATGTTCTAGTATCTAAAAGCTTGGGATATTATAACGACAGTCTACTGTCTGTATTATTTGTTTTTCATCTTCTGTGCGGAAGTGTACATACATTTCCTTTTTGTTAGCGAACTGACCTTTTGATACATTCGTGAAGACACAATGAGCCTGTAAAACCTCATCTAAATTAGTTTCACTGTAGCGTAATTTGATAGTTTGAAACGTACAGCTTATCTCTCCATGCTTGCACTTTGTTTGGGTAACATGCCAACTCGTAACGATTACCGCCTTTCTTAAGGCGAACTACAGATATGTTAGTCAACCGTTTTTGGTTCGTAGGAGTGAAGAGAGCCATCAAATAAAGTCTACACGATATCACAGTAACAGAGTCTACAAACCGTCCGCGCGGAAAATCAACGAGGTTCAATCTTTGGTAATAAATGCATTAGATCTGCTCACTTGATCTAGTCCATAAGGTTTCATTGGAAAAGTAGAATAAGTTTGCGCTCAAAGAACTTTAGCATCATTTTATCACCGACACATCATAGCTCTCATTTTTATAAGAAGAATCAACAAACAGTTTATTACATGGTTTCTGCATTTGTGTTGTTGAACAGCGTTCTTCGTTGTGAAGAATTCTGCTACTTGTTACATTTCCTCAAGAAGCTGAAGCTCTAAACTAATTAGTTATTAGCGGAAGCGTCAGAAAAGTAACAGTTACACCAATCCACCTATAGTAGTGAATAAATCTGCAAAATGAACAACCGTATAAGTCTTTAATATTAACGCTAACCTCATTAGTTTAATTGGACACACAATGGCTAAAAGCTCTAGGCCAATCATCCGTACCAGATCACCAATTGGTAGCTCGTGCTTCTCATCCACCACAACTACTAGTCAGCTTAGTTCATATACTTCCTGACGAATCTACTATCTTCCAGAATATCCTCTCACTTCTTCATTCTTGAGTTCTAGTTTGATAGGTTTGTAGAGTTAAATAAATCCTCAGAATCGATAACTCTGTAAGTATTCGACATTTGATACTGACAACATTGGTTTAAACAGCCTCACCTAGCTGAAGAATCTTGGTCGCGCATCCGCACCAGATCACCAGTGAGTACGCCGTGCTTCACTTCTCTTACAACCACTAGCCAGTCTAAATCAGTCACTTCTCAACATACCCTTAACCTATCAAATATATTATCAGAACTCTTCGCCTTTGCCATCTGATTTCACTGGTTTGGCACGCTTTGATCATAACAGATTGTAGCTGTAAATAATTCCCCAAAATCAATAGCTCATTAAGTGTTCGACATTGGATGCTGACCACGTTGTTTAAGTGGACTTGTTTAGCTGAAGGCTTTCGGTCATGCATCCGCACCAGATCACGTTTCAACACAGCGTGGGACACAGCTCCTACGTTTCATTAGCCAGCTTATAGAAAAGGTCCTCGATATATTGGTAACGAGTCAAATATATCTTTCCTGCCTCTTCTCGTCTGACTTCTGATTTCTATCTGACTGGGAACGATCGAACATAGAAGGTGCTACTGGTATCCAGTTGTAAAACTAGAATATCCGTTGCATCATCATTGGTGAACCCGACGTGATCTGGTACACCAAGTCAATATACTGTGAGTCTGTTCCATTTTGGAATATTATTATTCATTGTTATTCTTTATTTGAATTTTATATATTGTGATATACTTTTTTCGCGAATTTTTTTTCTCGGATATATTTTACTTAGACATTTTTCGATATCTATATTACTATGACGGAACACTCTCCTAAGGTTCTTAAGTTTAAGTCTATTCCCCCTATTTCGATTCAGTTAACGCCATTTTGGCCCGACAATATCGAGTCCTGGTTCTGCTATGCAGAAGCCGATTTTTGCATGCACGGAATCACGGACTCGCGCACACGTTTCCTCGCGGTAGTTAAGGCGTTACCGCGCGAGTTTAACAGGTACGTAACACCTAGTATGTTTACTAGTGATGTTTCCGAACCTTACGAATCGCTTAAGCTATCGATTTTAAAACGAGGAGACCTAACTGATCGACAACGGTTAGACCAACTCCTTAACAATATCGACTTACAACATGGTTCTGCGACGGACATGTTGCTTAGAATGAGAGAAGTCATTGGCCAACGAACTTTCGATGATGGCCTATTTAGACAACTTTTCTTGTCTAAACTCCCTCAACAGGTGCAGGCAGTGCTTGTTTCATTTCAAAACAATGCCATAGATGAACTAGCTGCATCTGCCGATCGAATCTTGGAAATCACCAAATTTTCTAAGGCCGAGGTTTTTACTATCAAAGAAAAACCCCAATCGACCTCGACTGACATGGCCGAACTATGTCACACGCTTACACGATATCTTAGAGTTCGCAATGACCGTAGTCGGTCAAAAACCCCGCGTAGAAGCGCCTCACGTAAGCGATCTGGCTCTCGACCACGAGAGACAGACAACCCCGACTGGTGCTGGCATCATAACCAGTACGGTAAGTTTTCCAGAAATTGCAGGAAACCTTGCAATTATCCGACTTCAAAATCGACTGACACGAATAAGATTTCGGGAAACTTCCCAGCCGGCACGCGTTAACGGCAACCGTAGCCGGCGAACACAGCCGTCTCTTATATGTCACGGATGTGACTACGAAAGTTCGCTACCTCGTCGACACTGGCGCAGAAGTTAGCGTTCTTCCAGCAAATCTCGACGACAGACTTCGCGAGTCTGTTTTAAGTTTACAGGCGGCAAACGGAAAGCCGATCGCTACTTACGGTAAAAGGTACGTCTACCTTAACGTGGGTTTACGCAAACCCATACACTGGATTTTCGTTGTTGCAGACGTCTCTATGCCAATCATTGGTATAGACCTGTTACAACACCACAATCTACTCATCGACACACGCTCACGAAGGTTAATAGACGGAAACACTAAGTTATCCGTTTGCGTAACTCCTTGTTCTGGTTGCAGGTTATCCCCAGTCACGATTAAGCACGCCATAGACCCCTTGTACTAATCAGTACTCGACAAATACCCCGGGATATACCAATCGCAATCGAAATTACCTTGTGTAACCAGCAATGTTACACATCACATTTCGACTACAGGACCACCTGTATTTTCGAAAGCTCGAAGACTCGCTCCCGAGAAGCTTAGGTTAGCTAAAAACGAATTCGACCACATGATGGACCTAGGGATAATTCGACCATCGAATAGTCCATGGGCATCCCCATTGCACATGGTCCCTAAAAAGGACAGCAATGATTGGCGGCCAACTGGTGATTATCGGCGTCTGAATGCTAATACCATTCCTGATCGTTACCCGCTGCCTCATATTCACGATTTGACAGCTACCTTGAAAGGTACAACTGTCTTTTCGAAAATCGACTTGGTTAAAGCTTATAACCAAATACCGATGGCACCTGACGACATTCCTAAAACCGCCATCATCACTCCCTTCGGTCTTTACGAATTTCTACGAATGCCTTTTGGTTTAAGAAATGCGGCTCAAACCTTCCAAAGGTTTATAGACGACGTCTTCCGAGGTCTCAACTTCGTACATGCGTATGTTGATGACTGTCTAATAGCAAGTCCGGACAGAGAATCACATCTCAAGCATCTGGACATTGTTTTCGATCGACTCCAAAGGCATGGCATTACTGTCAACATTCAGAAATGCCAAATCGCAACTAACTCCTTAGACTTCTTAGGACACACTATTGATGCCCAAGGCAGCCGAGCAAAGTGGCGGCCATTCTGGATTACCCAGAACCGACCACGATCAAGCACTTACGAACTTTTAACGGACTCGTAAGTTTCTATAGACGGTTCATACCTAAATGCGCATCCCTAATGAAACCGTTAACCGATCAACTTCGTGGAAATGCGAAATCATTTAGTTTAGACGACATAGCCCGTAAAGTATTTTCCACAGTTAAGGAACACATCGCTAAAGCAACCTTGCTTGCTCATCAGGACACTCAAGCACCCATTAGTATCGCAGTAGACGCATCCGAATCAGCAATCGGAGCAGTCTTACAACAATGGGTTAACAACTCGTGGCAACCTTTAGGATTTTTCTCGAGACGGTTGCTAGACGCGGAATCTAGGTGCAGCACGTTCGGTAGGGAACTCCTAGCTATGTATTGTGCTGTACGGCATTTCCAACATTCCATCGAAGGAAGAGAATTCACGCTTTTCACCGATCACAAACCTCTTACCTTCTCTTTAAATTCATCTTCAGACAAGTACTCACCGCGAGAGTCTCGACAACTCGACTACATTTCGCAGTTTACTTCAGACATACAACATATTTCTGGAGCAAACAATGTAGTCGCAGACGCCTTGTCTCGAATTAGCTCCTTGAACAGTTTCCAAGGAATCGACCTTCTTAAACTCGCTCAGCTTCAAAAAGAAGACATTGATCTTCAGCATGAGTTATCCTCGACAACTCTTAAACTAAGTATTAGGCAGATGGGAACAGGTAAGGAAACCTTACTCTGTGACACATCTACAGGTAGGGATCGTCCAATTGTACCAAAACATCATCGCCGCAACGTCTTCAATACGTTGCACAATCTTTCTCATCCAGGTGCTCGTGCAACAATCGAACTTATAGCCGAACGGTTTTGTTGGCCTGGCATGAATAAAGACGTGAGGGAGTGGGCACGCTCCTGTGTTAGCTGTCAGAAATCTAAGGTCATAAGACATAACAAATGTCCCTTAGGCTCTTTCAAAACCCCTGACGCTCGTTTCGACCACGTCCATATAGATTTAGTAGGACCCTTACCCGACTCGAACGGATACTCATATCTCCTAACATGCGTAGACCGTTTCACGCGATGGCCAGAAGCAGTACCGATTAAGGACATTACTGCTGAAACCGTGGCCCGTGCTTTCGTCGAACGATGGGTAGCAAATTTCGGCTGCCCTTCCACAATCACTACAGACCGCGGACGCCAGTTCGAATCTGGACTTTTCCGTTGTCTGACCTCACTATTAGGAATCACGCGCTTCCGAACGACCGCCTACCACCCACAAGCAAACGGGTTGGTAGAACGTTTTCATCGACAACTAAAAGCTTCATTATCAGCTTCAAACGTTTCACAGTGGACAGACGCTCTTCCACTCGTCTTGCTAGGTATCCGAAATGCAGTGAAAGCTGACATTGGATACACGGCATCTCAACTCGTTTACGGAACGACACTCCGACTCCCAGGAGAATTCGTGGATCCTTCAGCTTCTTCATTGAACATGGATCTAAACTCTTACACGAGTAGGCTTACAAACGCTATGCGTTCAGTTAAACCTGCTCACACTCGACCTCAATCAACTGATGTTTTCGTTCAACCCGAATTACGACATAGTACACACGTCTTCGTTCGTCGAGACTCACATCGACGACCCCTCGAATCAGCATACGAAGGACCCTTCAAAGTTCTTCAACGCGAACCTAAGTACTATATAGTCGATAAGAACGGTACGAAAGATAGCATCAGTATCGATCGACTCAAAGCTGCGTACCTAGAAGGAAACCCTAGCTACGTCGATTTTCCTTCGGTACAAGCAAACGACACAGCTACTACACTCGTAGTACCCTACACGACAACCGACACACAACTTGATACTTCGTCAACGTCAATAGAAAAACCTAAAACAACGCGTTCTGGAAGACGAGTAAGATTTCCAGAACATCTTAACGAATATTGCACGTAGGACATAAGCTTTATCTTGAATTACCCTTTCAAAGTTTATTATAAATTTTTTTTTAATATGCTCATTTTTTTATTTATATAAAAAAAAACAAAAAAAAACAAAACATTTTTTTGAGCGTATATATATATATTTATATATTGAAAAAAACCAAAAGAAAACCTTTTTTTCCGATCGCTTTTACGCTGTTTGTAAGTGTATCAGTTTATTTTTTTTCCGCTCATCTTGTGTCCTTACGCAAGTACGAGTGTATTTTCGACATGCACTCACACGTTTTATTTTTCCTCTTTTCCAGGATGGCTGGAAAAGAACAACGAAGTTTCGCAAGGAACCGAAATTTTCATTGTACTATATTTCTTTATTGCTACGTTGTACATTTTGGTCCCATAGTTTAAGGAAAGACGACCAGACGCTGCTAAACGAGGCAAGCTATCAGAAGAGTGTTTACCAACGACAAACTCGTTGGGTTTAAACTTCTGGCTGGTCACGTCTCAGGGGCATCACTACCTCACTAGGAGGGGAGTGATCTGTAGCTGTAAATAATTCCCCAAAATCAATAGCTCATTAAGTGTTCGACATTGGATGCTGACCACGTTGTTTAAGTGGACTTGTTTAGCTGAAGGCTTTCGGTCATGCATCCGCACCAGATCACGTTTCAACACAGCGTGGGACACAGCTCCTACGTTTCATTAGCCAGCTTATAGAAAAGGTCCTCGATATATTGGTAACGAATCAAATATATCTTTCCTGCCTCTTCTCGTCTGACTTCTGATTTCTATCTGACTGGGAACGATCGAACATAGAAGGTGCTACTGGTATCCAGTTGTAAAACTAGAATATCCGTTGCATCATCAAGATGTTAGTGGTTAAGGTGTCGCTAAACTTAGAATGCTTGTGTCATCTTAAAGTTTAAGATCTTTCGGTCATAAAGTTGTTTCGTACAAAAACTTCTCCAAACCCTAATAATCAGTGGCGAGTTTAGTGGTGTACTGAACGTGCCCTGCTACTCCAAACGATAAACCTTGAGTCATTGCTTGTTGTAACAATATATATACATATATTCACTCTACAAGACATTGATTTTGTGTCCCAAGCCTTATTCGATTATTTGAATTTTTTCCTATCATGTCGGAGAACATGCCTAAACTATTACGAAATAAGCATCTCACACTTCCCATCTAACAATTCATGGTGTGGTGGCCTTACAAAGTCGAAGCTTGGTCCTGCCAAACAGAAGGACCCACGTGCAAAGTTCCCCAAAGTAATGATGGTATTACCACGCGATTTGAACATGTACATTCGTTGGTGATTTTTCTGAACCTTATGAAACTTTGTAGAAGACCGTCTTTAAACAGCGATACCTAATTGATTAAAAAATGCTTTACCAACTCTTCAGCAATATGAAGTTGCAACGCGGCTCAGCAACATAAATATTGCTGTGTATGCGGAAGCTCGCCTTTCTACCTAGTCTTCTTCAACAGGTGCAAGCTATTCTAGTTCCATTCCAAAATAACGCCACAGACGAGCTAGCTGCATCTGCCTATCGGATTCAGATCACCAGAAACCCCAGCACGGTGGTTTGGTCTGTCGAAGCAAATCTTCAAACTACACAGAACGACGCCACGATCTCTATCAGATTCCCACTCGTTTTCTTAATATTCATCATAGTCACAGGTGCTCCAGGACTCCATTTAGAATCCTACCTTGAAAAAGATCGGTCTTTAGACCACGAAAAACGAATAAATTCGATTGGCGTCCGTACCACAGCAAGTATGGTGAGTCTTCTAGAAACTCCAGTAGGCACCGTAGTTCCCTTAACTTTAAACCTTCCGTAACGACAAATATTTCGGGAAACTTCCCCGTCGGCACTTGTTATCCGGGCCGTAGCAGTGGGCACAGCCGTCTATTATGGGTGAGTCATCTCACCAGCACTGGCGCAGAAGTAAACGTTCTTCCTGAAAATACTAACGACCGCATATAAAAACTGCTCTTCAACTTACAGGCAGCAGGTGGAAAACCACTCGCCACATATGGTTAGAGAGATAACCATCTAATTATCGGTTGATGCAAACCCATTCACCGGGTTTTTGTTGTTGCACATGTTTCTGTGCCGATCATTGGTAGTGACCTGTCAAAACCTCAATCTTTTTCACCAACCCGGAAAAATGGAGGTTAGTAGACTGAAATACTAAATTATCTAATAGTTGAATAATTTGTTCCCAAATAACAGTCCGTTACATAAGGTATGAAAGTTTACAGGCAAGATCAAGATGTTACGGAACATACAGTCTTTATTGCGGTGGGTTACCCAGTGAGTTTGATATAATTCTAAGTTACAGAGATCATAAAATTATGAGGAGTAACACTTCATAAATGAATGTAAATAATATTGGTAAGATTCGTTTTGTCAATATGAGGGGTGGAGCACTTTATGGATACATTTCAAGCAAGAGCTTTCTAATAGGTTGAAGAAAATAATCGTAAATAAGGTTTGGGTGAATAAAGAACTGTATAAATGAAGGTGGTTCTAAGCGAAGCTGAAAATATAGGATCATGTGTAGTTTTAAAATATGGCATCGAAAAGTTTCCTGATATACAAATGGCTATCCCCCTCTTTTTGTCAAAGCTATTTCAGTCCATTTTTATTTTTATTGGTTTTATAGGATCATGAGTAGGCTTTGTTTTTGACGAATTGTCCAGTTCTACCAGTAGTAGGAATCGATTCAATGGTGGTCTAGCTTAAATGAACCCATGAATTCAACTATCAAATTACTACAATCTCCTCAAACCCTCATTCTGATACTGGATTATCTATCTGTGAGACTTAATTTTATGGGTGTACGTCATGCTCGGTTATCGCTAAACATTTCATCCATCCATACTTTCGACAGAAAAGATGAGCACCCTACACAATGCAAAACACGACTGAAGCTAGTGTGCGTAACCAGAGATAATACATATCACATCACAACTACAAACCCATCAGTATTTTCAAAACCTTTTCGACTAGCCTCTGAAACAAGAAGATTGGCCAAAAATGAATCTGGATGTATGATAGAGCTGAGGAGTATGTGTCACCTAGCAGCCTATTGGCATCCTCTTTGGGTATGATCATAAAAATAGATAGCAGTGATTGATCTCCAACCAGTGATTGTGGGTAAAAATCATTGCCGACTGTTACCCCTCACCACACATCCAGGATAGAACAGCTACCTTGAAAGATACGACTGTTTTATGGAAACTTGGTCTAGTTAAAGCGTATAACCGGATTTCTCTGACTAAAGACGACATCCCTAAAACCTCTGTCATCACTTCTTTTGGGCTTTACAGATTATTATTATTATTATTTTATTATTATTCACAAACACCTTATGGGTACATAAGTGCTGTGAAGAAACCATTTCGGGTTTCTTCAAAAATGCAATAATACACAATTTTCAATAATGTTAGCATTACATATGCCATGTTTGAGAAAGGAAGGAAAAGGAAAATAAAGTATTAATCATAGAATAGTAATAATAATAATAATAGTAATAATAAATCAGGTTCTGCGTAATTGGCAAGAACTTTGAATAAGTTTTGAAGGAGGAAAGGAAGAAACTAAGGAAATAGAAATAGAGGAGATGCGGAATACGTAAATATCTTAACGCAGAACAAGAATAAACAACTATGTATGTATAGCAAAACGAGTAATAAAAATGAAATAAAACAGAATAAATTAATAAGTAAATAACTTATTATTGCGGTAAGATGTGACGTTAGAATAAGTGTTTGTGCGAGCACAGTCATAGTTTTGGGTGATGCTATGAAAGTTTCATTTAAGTGCAAAAGATAATCAATATGTATGAGGTGTATATACATAGTGAAGATAAAATGAGTATGATAGGTTGAATTCAGTTGAATTCTCATCCCTCTCAGTTTAAGAAATGTTGCGAAGATGTTTTTAGATTCGTCGATGACGTACTTAGAGATCTCAACTGCGTGCACGCGTATGTCGGTAGCCGTATGATAGCAAGTCCATACAGAGAATCCCGTCACTAGAATTTTAACCTTGTGATCCAACGACGACGAAAACATGACATTACTGTGGACATTCAGAAATGTAAAATCGAGACCGACTCCCACAACTTTCTCCAACATACCATCGACTTTCGTTCTATTCAGATCAATAAAGTGAAGTAGCGGTCATTCTGGATTACATCGAACCTACCAAATCCAAGCAACTGCGCAAATTTAACGGACCAGTAATTTTTCACCGAGACCAAAGAAGTAATTAACAGTCCAAATTCTTGGTAGTGTGAAAATCATGGAGATGAATGATGATGCGAAGGAAGTATTTCCCAAAGTGAAGGACAGTATCAGTAACTCAGCCATGCCGGCAAAACCCGAAGCCAAAGCACCAATCAATATCGCCATAAACACATCCAACTTAACAATCGAAGGAGTCTTGCAACAATGGATAAACAATAACTGACAAACTTTGAGATTCTTGAGGCGGTTACAAAACACTGAATTGAGGCATAACACTTCCAGAAAGGAGCTTCTACTTATATACTGTTCTGTATGCCACTTTCAACACTACGGAAAGCTGAGTATTCACTATGTTCATTGAATGTAAACCGCTTACTCTTAATTTTTCGTCAGTTACTCTCCCAAAGAGTCTCGATAACTAGACCAAAGTTTGAATATGGACTTTTCCATTATCCCATTACACTCTTAAGCATCAAAGGATTCCGAACAATTGCCTGCAGTTCACAAGTTGACGATTAGGTAGGACGATTTCGCAGACATTTGACAGTCTCTTTTTCAACTTCAAACGCATCACTGTGGACCGATGCACTTACGCTCGTGTTACTTGAAATTATCAATGCTATGAAAGCTGACATCGGGTTTACTGCACCCGGACTGGTTTACAACTTGACACACTGACGTCCTGGAGGATAATCAGATGCCTCATCTCCGAAGAATGTCAGCTGGAAGCACTACACAAACCGGCTTACAAACGTGATTCATTATGTTAGACCTGCTTCCACTCAACTGCGATGAACTGGTGTTTTCATTCAATCAGCCTTAAAACCTGGTACGCGCGTCTTTTTACGTCCCAACTCATTACGCCGGCACCTCGAAACTACACACGAAGGTACCTGTGAAGTTCTTTATTCCTAACCGGAATACCACGGTAGAGATAAGAACAGAACTCAAGAAAATATCAGCACTGACCCACTAAAAGCCGTTTAGTTGGAAGAAAATCCCTACTCTATTGAACTTTCCACTAAATAACCGTGAAGGCAGAAAAATTTCGAGATTTAATCGAATGGAATGGCTCAGTCTTATAGTTGTGATCATTTTTATGTAACATATCTCTTTTATTCTCATTAAACATATTGTTCTATCTTCAACCTAAGTGTGTTCTTTGGAAACGTCAAACATATTGCTGATTATAAGCAAAGATGGATGGTGACTAGCAGTGGAATCCAGGAAGCGCGTTTCGTCCTATTTGGGACTCATCAGCTGGATGTACCTGCATCCCAGAGCTGTTGTTCGCTTTGGGACTCGAACCCAGTACCATTCACTTCAAACGTCATCGCGTTATCCACTCAGGTACCGAGCCCTGAACATTAATGGAAGATTCAAACAAACAATACCGAGTGAATTTAAGCTTCAACACATTGCACAAGCAAGCGGCTATCAGGGCTACTCAAGAGTCCCTCGAGGTGTTTTACCCATTTCTTCCTATGTTCTTGAATCACGATGGTTGACTTGCCTTCTTTGTCTTTGACTAGTCTCTCTGATTTGTTATATTTCCCTGCAGGTTCCTTCATTGTGTTATATAGTTATCCCATATTTTCTCGTCCTGCAGTTATTTCTGCCGTCGTTGCTGGATGTTCCACGTACTTCTGCTTGTCTGCTCCAATGACCCCCATCACACTTTTGTTTGCTTCTGTGTGTTAGGTCTCTACCTTGACTTCCTCTAATCTTGCTAGGCTGTTGTTAATTGGTGTCTTTTCGTCCTTTCTTTCCTGAATCTTGTCCAGGGTTTCCATAGCGATCTATTCTTTCCGGGGATGCTCCTTGCGATCCAGCGCTTCCTGTCACGTTGAAGTCAGCTCTTGTTTGATCCCTTACATGTTATCTTACATAGTAGTTTCCTCTTCTTTAAAGAGATGCTGTAAGCATTGGAACTTGTTTTTGAGAGCTATTTCGAATTCACTGAGTTGTTAATATCTCGAGGGAAGGTTGTGTTTAACCTTTGTCACGCTGTTTCTCCATTCGCCCAGCGTTTCTTAGACTTCAGATTCACCTTGGCCACAACTAGGTGGTGTTTGGAAAGTATGTGAAGTCGTTGCCTGATCCTTACGTCTTCCATTATCTCTCCAAATATTTTAATGACGCGAATATGATCGACTTGATTCTCTGTGGTGTGATCCGGTTAGTAGTCTAATTCATGCTTTTGTGGCTGAATATGGTGTAACCTATCTCATGATATCTTCATACCTGGTGTTGTCTACATTCGAGGAATAAATATATGTGGTCGTTAGCTGAAAAATAACGTTATTGTACTGTCAGGGATACAACTCTTCTTTGAAAGTGATTATTTTTTATTTTTATTGGTGATTTATCTGTTCAATATGTGTCACAGTCAATTTTCTGGACTTTACTGAACAAATCAGCGACTGTATGGTCAAGTGAAGTCGTTTGTGTAGGTATTCTGCGTAATCCGTATTATTTGGTATGGTGCCGTATGTTTCCGTACATTAGCGTTTTGATTAATTTGTGGTAGGCAACAGGTCAGTATAAATTCCTGGAGCCCATATTTGAATCCAAAATGCAATAGTTTACCTCAGGGAGTTTACTGTGATATATTTTCTCCTGACCAGTCACATGTTATTTATTAGTTTTGTGATTCAGGAAAAGACTGTCTCCCTTAAACCAATACACTTATCTTCTTTCAAGAAGCTTGTCAAATACATCACCATATATCCAGGAAGGTAATAATTTCTGAGGACTAGTTGATAATAAAATTACTTTCCACCTGCTGCTTAGTTTCCTGTGGAATTGGATGACGATTTTCTAAGGTGATTTTTCATTCTATCAATGCATAACCGTAGCTCGTGCAATCCAAAGCGTTTGTTCGGTCAAGCGTCTCCACCCCACCCGATATAAATGCTGACTACGTGACTGCCTTGTTGATGTTAGCATACATAAAAGTTAAGCGGTTGTATAATTGAACTCTGACTCGGTTGCTAGGATATCCTGTTTCCATAACACAAACATAATCTCACTACATAAAATTTCTACTTGACTGTAAGGAGAATAGAACTGTACAAGGAGCGTAAAGCTGCCGCATGTGTCAGTCTGAAAGCACTAGTTGTCCCTGAACTTGAAGAAGTTCGGTGGCCAATCCGAGGTTCGTTAAAGCGTTCCGAAATAAGAAAGGGCTTGGAATGACGAATAATTTAGCGAGAATAGAGAGACGTTTCAACGGCCTTGTAACGTTGCCTCTCCTAACACAGTTTGATGTCCTAACAAAACAAATCTACCACAAGATTGTGGAAGGATCCCGTTAAGTTAGCAGACTGATACAGGCAAATGAAAGATTGATAATTATAATGTGATGCACTCTGCAACCCACCGTTTGGCTGCTACGTTTTTGCACTGTTATTAAATCACTACCATACGTTCAAATGCATACGATGTTCTATCCCTGCCATACTTATGTATACCATGTGTAGTGGATTCAAAGGGACGGATGAAATCATATTGTAAGGCCGGTGAAATGTCAGTGGGCCATGGATTAGTAATTCGGCAGTCGAGTCACTGAGTGTTGAACATTTTTCCGATCCTCGTCAAGTTCAATGACAAACAATGAGCATCAATTAACCACACTCTAAGGACTGAACCATGAAGTGGCGTTCGCAACTTCTCCCTTCTACCTACTTCCACCAATACATTTCAGTAATAACGTACTTTGTGTTATACGGTCTTCAAAGCAGCCATAGTACCTTGAAACGACAAAGGGTAAACAACGCCAAGTGCTGATCACGAGGTATGGCTTCGAAGTTAGGTGTTGGTCACACCATTCTCGTCCAAGTCGAGTAGACCCCCAATCATTTAACATAGATCATTTGTGTTGTTGATCTAAGATATTATTGACAAGTGATTCGAAATTGGAGTGGCCTTGATGGTGAAGTGATTGAATCTGCTGACGAAAACTATCATCTCTTCGCAATGTAAATTCATCATCTGTGAAATTCTACTAGCTTAGTATTCCCTCCATTGATACCTATCATGAACATGGCGTTTAACCTAGGGCAACGATGTGTCCTAATATACATCATAGTTGTTGACTGGAGATCCTTGTGGCCGAAAGTCCGTCTCCACTAATATGCGAGTTCAACGTATCAAAATCACATGTACACAAAGTTCATCATATTTTAGCAGATTGTTTTTCATTCCGAGATAGTAGTGAACACCACTGTTGTTGAACTTAGGTTAAACACTTGTGCACATTCGTAGGGCACCTGTGATGCTACCTGGTAAATGCGATACAAGATCACGAAAAGCATTCAGAATTTGACCAGCACCTCTGATGTTCTGGCAGCTATTCGTCATCAAATGCATCAATGCGTTGTTTATATGTCCTTTTCGGTCTATGAACTTCTGTGAACACAAATAAACTCCATTACATCCTACAAAAAACAGAATAACGAATTCAATTCGCTCACATACCATCATCCAGAGGCCTTTCATTGTTGTCTCCACCGGATGCTTTCACAGCTGACAGATTCTTATCACAATTTATCTCCGTGTCGACTGTTATTGATGCAACATGAATCACCGCTAAAGTCGTTTTTTTATTGGCAAGTTGGCTAAACGAGAACATGTTATGTTTTTTCACAAAAGTCTTCCACATTCTATTCCACCTCTGGTTATATATAGATCTGTGACAACCAAGAACCATTGATAGGTTCACTATTGCTCTTCTTCTACGAACACTTTCATCGACTTTTACCAAGTTCATCTCATAGGTCAAACGAAGTAACTAGTGATACTGAATGTAAACGCAGAGAGCACGCTACTCACTTGTATGTCGTAAGGTATTTGTGTTTGCCATCAATCATGTTGGGACACTTGTTAAACAATCAACGAAGTTTTCACACATAGATTTCAATGGATTTACTGTTTCTACATAATTAGACATATATATGAGAATGTTTCACGTTTTGTTATCGAGCAAGGCGGTAGTTTTTGGGAGATTTATGAAAATACAAGTACAGTATTATGCACAGTCAAACGGGATACTTTACATATATTTGTCTGTAAATTTATCCCAGAAACACGAGTTAATGGGGGGAATCGACTTTTCTCCTTTGTTTACACTGTCATTTCTTTTATTCCTCTGTTATTAGTTGCCTGGGTTTAGTATCAATCTAGTCGTAAAAATACGATTATGTAGTGGTTAGAATTGGGAATCTGTTCCTTCGCATGACATTGTGTTCTTCTGCTACTACAGTGGTACCATGAAAGTGCGGCATATGAAAGAGAAGTAACGAAAATAGATGGTTCCACGTTAGAAGTGTTTGGTTCATAAAATTCACATTGATGGCACTTTCTACTGAGTCCAACGAAGAAAGCCTAATACCTACTTGGGGTTGGCCGAAATCGCGAGATATTTTTTCATTTGAACCATTTAATAGTAGTCAATATTTTTATTAAAATGCATCACGTTTCTCAGTAACCAAGAGCCTTTTACGAACTATTTGGAGCTTCTACTTTTTGTCCAAAGGAGCGCAATTTAATACAAGGTCGTTTTGCACTACAAGTTGTATACAGTGAGGTAGGCTTGTGTGCGCGGTTACAACGGTAATATATCAGGAAAAAAATATCTAAAATACCCCCGTCGTTCATTGCTTGTTTAAAACTTGAATGATTTTGACAGTTTGCATAGAAAACCCACAACTTGATTTGATGTAATTAAACTGCAGCTAAATAAATTCTTATCTAAGTGACATCGAATAAACACTGTTCTGTTGCTTTCAAACTAATTACCTTTTTGCCTTAAATCATAATATCCCATATTTGCTCTCAGTAGGCTTTGTCTTTGAGGGAATATTCCACAACCTTATGATAACAATTAATTCGGTGTGTATAGTGGCGAAAATAGACAATTGATTGATATTTCAAATGCAAAGCGAAAAGGGAAAGTCCCAAATTATTTCTTCACAATAGGCGATAGAGGAAACTATTGTGCTCGTTTCCCCTTAATTGTTTGCTTAGGTTGTCACCGTAATTACAGTGATTGTTTACGTGTTTTTGTCATCGTTTCGATTTTAGGGCTTTTTACGTGGGCACCTTGTCGATGAACTGGTCGTTTTTACAAGCAAAACACCGCTTTATGTTATTATAGGGGCATCAGTTGCTAGCTTTACAAGTCTTGTCCCCTGGTACTGGAATCGCAGCAGTCCGCTTTGTATCCTTCTGTCGTTTAGACATAGTTAACTCAAAATGTTGACTGGATAGTAATTAACTTCCAAGATGTACAGTAGTGGCAAAAATCATGACATTCTGTGATTCCTTGAAGTCATTGATTTCTGGTTTGAGCCATGTTAGTCTATCTACAACTATGCAGTCTAGATGACTACGTTGATTTTAACTAACGGGTTGATTGTACGTGATATTAAATATACTAATGTATTGAAAGCTTTAAGGGATACTTTTGCATTGTAGATGGATTATTACAACCTGGATATGGAGTGTCGAAGACAAAGCAAAGCATTTTTCGCCATCTATGCACTGGAATTATGAAATCACAAGTTAAAAACTTCGAATCAGTCCCCTTGTCTCCGAACCAAATAAAGACCATTCCCACAACACTATCCTTTCATCATGTATCATGCAATGTAAAAACTCAGATCCTCTCATGTAGTTCCCCAAGTTCCATAAAAGTCCTTTCAGACCTTAGGTAAGTGTTACGTTATTTTTAAGTGGTTTAGTACCCAATATCAGAGTTAACTTCGAAAATTATTCTGCGTTCTAGCTTATATGAACGTTCACCGAGCAGATTACGGATAATAACTTTATTAGCTGTCAACTGGATATTTGTCCACAGTTACTCTAATAACTGGTTTGCTTGATCTTATTACGATTGAACTTTTCCTATCGGTGACTTTTGTAGATAACTTTGAATGTCTTAACTGTACAAAGTTAATATTCGCGAAAAAAACCTAGAGATTATATGCTACCATAGAATCATTGATAGTCATAAAGCTTAATTATGGCAATTGTTTAGGGCTGGTTTTCAAAGATTAAGGAATTGAGCTTCCTACAAGTTGTTCTCAATCGTCCTTTGCTAGGAATCCTTTCAGTAGGTCTGCTTGTTACAAGGTACTAACTGAATTCCTAAACGCAATGTATGTATGTGTGGTTATTTTTTTATATAGATATTCATCAAATGATCTTATAATAGGCTGAGTAGAGCAACGAAAATCAGTCTGACTACATTGGGATGTGAAATAATTGTGCTTGGATTATATCCGTCAATTCTCCACCTAAATTTGCTTAATGCGGTGACTGAAATCAGATGGTACTCAAATATTATCTTTGACCCTGACTATACTATGGCTTCTCTATTTTTCTTGTGTTACCAGTGGTATTGTGCTTCTCTTTTTGATTTAACAGACATTAATAACTCGTTTACGGCTAATATATATGATTGATGTATTCTTTGCCCCCAAATACCCTGGTACGTCCGAGGATGGGGAGAGTCAGATCTCCCTCTATAAATGCTCTCAAATGGCCTCGCGTATACAGCCACTTCCAAGGAAGTCCTACTCACTGCCTTCTCATGGCGGGATTTTTTTGAGAAATCGAGAAGACGAAAAGCGAATTTCCAGTGATTTAACCAGGTTGGCGGACACGGAGAGTTCACCTAGGGGAGTTGGAAAACCTTGATTGCAAACCAATGGTGAACATGGGCTCCAGTATCCTGAGGGAACAAAAGATGCATGAACTTATTGTTGGTCACCGGCTACCATTGGACTGCATCTCCTGACGTCGTTCCACTGCCTTGTGGATTAGACCTTTAGGTCAAAGGTTCAGGGTGTGGCTCCCTAAGAAAACCACCTGCTTCGGTCTGGGCACCCGGGCAGTATTACAGCTCTCACACAAACCATTGATAACTGCTACTGGCCTCATTGTTGTTGTGTTGCGCATATGTATTTGGTGCCCCCTTGTACCAATGTTTATGTGTTCAAATAAATAAAACTGGTTTAGTCCAAAGTTTCGGGTTTCTTTACCAGCTTTTTTTTAAAAAAATTGTTGTTTTAATTTTTATTTAGTGGGTTTATGCCACCAGGAATGAACGCAATAATTGGACCAACAGGATGTGGAAAGTCTACGTGAGTCTCATGGAAACCTTAAAGTCCAGTGATATCGCATACGTGAATTTACTTATTTCATATGTATTCATAGTATTTGAAAGAAAAATGATTTCAAACCATGTCACATATACTTATTTGAGTTCTCAAGTAGTTCTACATTAACTTTGGAATAGATATAGCCTTGTATTAAGAACCCATAAATATGTACGGGGTTTTTAAGATGCATTTACTCGTTAAATATTTTGAATTTGTTGTTTTAACTATGAACTTTATTATGCATCAACCGAAAAAATTACTGTACAACTTTAAACGCCAGTGGCTCATCTTAGTTTGCCACAGAGCTTCATAGTGAAGGACCTCTTCATTAAGCATCGGTTTGTTGTACAGTTCCTTTTTCGTCATGAATAAGCAAGAAGTGAGTGTGAAATGAGTGTGCTACAGAAATATTTTGAGTCATATTGACTGTGGTCTTTAATTTCTGTCATAGAGCCTAGTCAAAGCGTTGATAATCTCCTACAGGCTCACTTCAACAGTCAGAGACTTCTCATTTTATGGTTTTCATTTAACTAGATCGAAGCTCTTTTCTAAATTTCACTCTTATGTTGGAGTAATGGACTGCAATCATGTGATTCAAGGCAAACAAATATGGTGATACCTAACAGTCTTTTTCATAAGCAAAGTTAGATGGATGCCAAATATATTTAGCCTAAATCTGTTTAAGATTTTCAGCAACTAAAATCCGAGCTATTTGATAAGTAAGACCTGCCTATCAATGAGAACCATACCAAGCAACTTATATAATAATTTTTATAACATTGCTGAACCACGAAAATCTCACTCAGGTTTGTTAGATTGACCTATCCCGTTTATGTTGCAGTTTATTTAGTGTAAAATCACTCACTTTGAAAAAATGTCATCACCTGAAAGTTCTTTGTTAAACTGTCTTAGCTATTAAGTTATTAAGTTTGATTTCGTTTACCAAGATTTTTATACAGACTCTTCGTGTGTATCTACTAATCCTCATTTTAATTATTTACATCGTAGCTGACCACACCAGAAATGATTTCTTACTTAAGCCTAAGGCAGCTGTCAACATATTAGTTTCGTACTCACCTGACAATGAGTTCTGACCCAATAGATCGATGATAAATAGTCTGTTCGAGGGCCTTACTAAACACTCATGGATTTTGAAGTCTAAAAGAGAAACTAAGCAGCTTTAAAGGATTACATATTTTTGGTTGATTCTTTAACCGGTGACAACCCGTTATAAAAGGAGACATTTGAACGCCCGAATTTCTGGACTTTAAATGTTAGGGTCTTTGCAAGTTATTTTTGAGTTATACACTACTTGGAGGTGATTCTACTCTTCCTATTATAATTAGCATTAGGTTTCATGAACCTTGCTGAAATGTCAAAATTTTCTATCTATTATCAAGCCTCTTAGATGTGTTGGCTGGACGTAAAAATCCTTCACAACTTACTGGATATGTTTTGTTGAATGGCGAATTTTTACCAAACAGTGTTCGACGACGACTTTGTGGATATGTTGTTCAGGTAAAAAATGGAGTGTATTAAGTACTCTGTAATAAAAAAAGGCGTTTTAGTAATTAGTTTTACAAACTGGACTATGTGTATAATTTCTAGGAACCTTCTAAATTTTTTTCTGTTTAACTTTCCACTCACAAAGTTTGCTACATAATTTTTCATACCTCTATTTCTTCAGTCATTGTCAACCTTTAAACTCAGTAAAATAGCATCATCAATGTTTTTTTTAAAAATAACTAAACATTAAAACTGAAACTTTATTCAATTTAACCAACTCATTTACCAGATACTTGGGTATGACCGGCACTCTATATGTGGTAGTAGGTGGGGGCAGTGTTTGAATCTAAAACCTAATGACAGAAAGTTGATTGCCTTAATCACAAAGTCACTGCTCCTGTCGGAAGATATTAAGCGTTAAATTATTTACATCATATTCATTTATCCGTAAAAGTAACCTTTCCATCATATCTTATAAAACAATCGATTTTTTGTACTATGTTCTTGTGATCACCACCGAAAACTCAACCTAATATTGTTTTTTAAAACATAGTCTCTATAATCATCTGATGCTTAATTAGAGTTTGAAAACATTGATCACTGGAGAAATTAGACAGGTTTTAGGTATGGTCGTGAGTTTATTGACCGAGCTTATTTCAGGATTATATATTGAGAGGCTTTCCAAACAAGTAAATCACTGCTAAAATCTCTTTACTAAAGCGTTCGTTTTTCGAAAACATCTCATGGCCAAACATGATTTGAAATGACTGCTTCAATTTTACACAATTATACCATTCATTCAGTCAGTCAGTCGGCCAGTCGCAACGCAGAACCTGTTACGTACGTATATCGGTTCAAGTTGCTATATCCCATTAGTACAGAAATATGAAATTGCCAGGCTAAATCTCAGAATATTAGAAGTAGTAACAATATGAGTGGCGATTGAAAAGATTAGGCATCGAAGATACGATTCAACAAAATAAAAATAATAAAATAAAAACGAAAATGTTATGATTAATTAAAGAGATCAGAATTTGGTCGAAGACAAAAAATGAACGCACCTGTGCCATTAAGAACGACTTCGAGTTATGTTATTGCAAGTCTCTAGCAATTGATTACGATAATCAACAGGACCTCATCCAGACAGTCTAAACCTATTAGCACGGCTCAGTCAAACTGCCAATGACTTCATGGACTGATGCTGTGTTTTGGTTCCTTCACCCCTATCTTTTCTTCCAGTCTACCCCTACACCAGAAAACATCTCCCGTCGAGATAGGCGGTGGTTGAGTATATGTCACACATGTCCTGACCGCCTCTATTGGTGAATGTTTACTACGTTATCAATAGATTTGTCATTCTTACTTAGTACATTATTCCTAAACCATGTATAGCTAACCCGTTAACCCAAAAGTACACAAGAAATGCTTGGAAGATACGCATGACCGAATGCTAGTAAATTACGAATATCCTCCATTTTCGTCCTCCGGTTGACAGACAGATATTTCAACTACATCACAAGTGACGCAAGTTGGCAAGGGCCAACTGAGCCTTCTGAATCAGACCGTCAGGATTAATGAGACTCGTGAATTGGTGGACATGCTCAACTACTTCATACCCTATCGTTAATTAAGGTGCTGACGCAAGCCATTTCTGAAACAGCATTTCACATTTGTGAAGAGAGAATCACATCCCTAACATGCCTGCATTGTTGCTTAAGGTGATCAGAAGACTGCATTTTGTCAGCGTCTTCACTGAGCAGAACTACATCATCTGGGTATTCTAAGTCAACAAGTTAACTTACTGATAGATCAATCCCTGAAAAGTCAGACGATGAAAGTGTCATCTCTGAAAGCATGTCTATGACAAAATTAAGTAAAAATGGAGAAATCGGACAACCCAGACCAATACTACTTGAAGTAGGCAATTATAATTACAGTTTTCCATAAGCTTCGACTCGACCGATGGTGTTCCAGTAGAGTTAATGTACAAAGTTAATGTACTTGTTTCCTACGCCTTTCAGTGACAGACACTGCCACATAACCTCACAATCAAAAGAGTCGAATGCCGCCTTAAAGTCAAGGAATAGAAATATGGTCAGACATCGAAAAGTGTGTCGATGTTCCAGAATCTGCTGAGAGGTGTATATTTAGTATATGTATCCACGTTCAGGTCTGAAACCAGCCTGGTTTTCTCGGGTTCGCTCTTCACAAGCTCAAGTTAAGTATAGAATTATTCTTGAAAATAATGTGTTAGAAGCCGTATTAGTTAAACTGATTCCTATGTGATTGTCACATGAGGATTTTTATCCTTTCTTATAAACTGGGACGATTAGCGATCGAGACCAGTCAAATAGGATTACGTCCAGTTTCCATATTTTAGCTAAGATCTCGTTTAATCTAGATGCCAAAACTGGACCATCATCCTTAAAAGTCTCAGGGATTAGTCCATCAGACCCTCTCGCTTTTGATTGCCTATAACCCATTCAACCTCGCTAAGAGTTGAAGGACTTGCTTTAGTGTGTCATTCTGGTTTCTTGGAGATAATGGGTAACTGAAATGTGGCTGAAGACTAGTTGAACTGTTCCTAAAGTGTTTTCCTACCGATCCAATCTCCTGGATTGAGAGCGAATAATAGTCCTATCTGTTTTGGAGATAGTCTCACTAACAGTTAGATTTTTAATGCCAGTTTTCTCGATAAGTCTGAACAGCTGTGTGCTGTTACTTATTTCTGATGCCTTTTCCTTCTCTTCTGATTTCGCTACCCACCACTGCTCACGATCACTGTGTAGGTTTTTATCAGCCTACGTCTAAGCTGCCTCCAGTCCTCATCGTGTCCGGAGCTAAACTCTATAAGTTTCTGAGAATCTGTCAGTTCAGTAGGCGTCACTGAAATCCTTTGGTTCTTCTTCGGTTTAAGTTGCTAGCAGATATCATTGCTGTTTCAGCAACGTTTTGAATATCATCTCAAGCTACCTCGAGCTGGTTATCGCTTTTATTATTGAATAACTTCTCTAGTTGTTCCTGAAATATATTCTTAACATCATCATAACTTGAACTGTGAAGGATTTTCTTGCTGTAGCTTGTTTACACACAGTAAGACTTAAACACATATGTGCCTGAACTAGAGCGTAATCTGAGTCTAGACATGTGCTTTCAGCTATAAAAATCTCTGTCGAAATTTCGAGTTATACGTGTGTGTTCATGGTTTATTGATACACTGTTTTATTTTGCCTCAGGAAAATATAGTCATGGAAACACTTACAATTCGAGAGAATATTACTTTTTCTGCTACACTACGATTACCTCGTTGTACTGCCGCACGTGAAAGAGACGAAAAAGTGTCCAGTGTCATTGAAGAACTTGGTCTTACCTCTGTCGCTGATCGGATAGTAAGTTCTCTGAATATATATGATGTATTCTTTAATTGTAGGAAATGACATTTGCAAATTCAGTTATTCTTTATGGGGTGTTTGTGGAGATCGTTGGGCTTTGTTGATATTACGAATAGACTTAAATTAGATAACCACCCAATACCAAGAGGCATTGGATAGCTGTTTCATTCTAGTATACGACTCAGAAGTGCGGATTTATGACTCAGTCAGGGATCATACTCAGGATCTTCAGGTCTCTCACTAAGCCTCTAACATCTAGACCACTGAAATGGTATTCAATGGCTTGCATTTCGCAAATTGATTTGAGTTAAACAAATCCAAATCATCAGAGATTAACTCAGTGGTCCAATGGTTAAGTGCTCGGCAGGAGGTCTGGAGGTCCTTAGTTCAGTCCCTGGTGGAGTCGTGGATGTTTACAGATGTCCAGTGCCTCCTGCTTTCCAATAACCGTTTAATTTAGTTATATACATAATTCCAATAACATTAAGATATTTTGATAAAACCGTCTATACTAATAGTGTAGTGAACAAGAACAAATGAAAACAAATGAATGTATTTGAATACAAAATTACAGAACATCTTAGTAAAACCTGAGAACCATACGGTAAATACTTAATTTGCAAAATGTCAATCAATTGTCTCAAACTTGACTGTTCTTTTTGCAAATTTCAATTGATCGTCTCAGACTTCACTGTCCCTTCTTTTCCACGGCAATCATTCTCTGTTCTCTTTTCTTCGGTCTTCTTGACATTCTGCGGACAGGTATTTCACTTTCGATTGATGATACATACTACTTATATCTGTCGACATCAGTAGCACACACCACAATAGTTATCATGTGCTCATTGGTGAGCATTCATTCTCGGAATCATTGTGAGAAACAGTCATCAGTGGGATTCAACCGCGTCGGGTGTTAGTCGGTTACCCACCGAAGACAATAGGAAGTGGTTGAACGATATCTCCCATTGTTCTTTACTTGGTGTATGTTATTCAAGCACTGTCCAGAGAATAAATATATATATATATATACTAAGCAAACCCGATCATCCAAATAAATCTGCTAAATATCAAGAACAAGTTTTTTTTAGTTATTTTATTTTCTTCCTTTCATTCAACTTTTAAATTTCAATACGTCTTTCATATTAATTTATCTCTTGACTATACCTCTCAATTAGTCGAATAAAAAGGCATTTCTCCATGAACTGTGAATACCAAAGTATCGAGTTGTCAAAGAATATTTACTATATTTCTAGTAATACTGCTGTTTCTTATTATTACCGCTCTTCCTATTACCAAAGGAAAGTATATAAAATAAAATATCAGCATTACATCCTCTACTAAAGCCGAAGGTCAAGAAATCCTGACGTCACCTTCATACGGCCATAAATTTACAATCTCTATCATAGAAAATTTGCTCACAGCCTTCAAGTTGTTGGGGTATTCCCATGCTGCAATAAGATGGAATTGACTGTATGTTGCTTAAATTTGGGTTAATGAGTGCATATACACCACTTAAGGGGTACATAACAATATTATTTATTAATGGAGACAAAAAATACGTGAACTTGAGTAGAAGATATATTAACAGCTAAATATACCTTTGATCCTGTTTACTTCTGTCTCTTATGTGCGTGTCTATTGAATACAATTATAAATAACAAATCTAGGTCACATGTGCTAATCATCAAATATTTAATCGTGGTGGTGTTTGCATTTTGATGGATTCTGGAATCCTTTGGATTGCTGATATCATAGTGATAAGATGAGCAAGAGTCAGTACCTAGGGCATTAGTAATTTTTAATGCTGAAGAATGTTACTTACTTACGTACTTACTCCTGTCACCCTCAATGGAGCATAGGCCGCCGACCAGCATTCTCCAACCCACTCTGTCCTGGGCCTTCTTTTCAAGTTCTATTCAACGTTTGTTCATTCTTTTCATGTATGTCTCCATTTCTTGGCGTAATGTGTTCTTTGGTCTTCCTCTTCTCCTTTGACCTTCAGGATTCCATGTGGGGGCTTGCCTTGTGACGCATTTGGGTGATTTTCTCAATGTGTGTTCTGGTTAGCGTTAAACAGAAAAAAGGAATGTGCTCGTGATAAAAAATTAGTCAACAACTCAGACTTACGAAATGTTAGTCTTAGCTATCTATCGTAAGGCCATCTAGAATGTCTGTATTAGTATCCCCATTAAAATATCTAGAAGAAAAATTACTTTTTATTTGTACATATGTATATACTCGAAGTTTATTTTCAGAATAGCTTTATCCATATGACGAAAAGTATTTATTTTGCTTACTAACAGTATTAAAAATCTTACCGTTACAAAAATTCAGATTGGAACTCAATCGACCTGTGGTGTTTCTGGGGGTGAACGTAAACGTACATGTATTGGTATTGAATTAGTGAATGATCCTTTAGTTCTCTATCTGGATGAACCTACAACAGGTTTAGATTCATACACTGCTGGAACAGTAATTCAAACACTTAGACGGTAGGCAAATATAGTTTTTTGTTTTAAAAATATTGTCACTGAGAAAATTTCTGTAGTTCGCGTGAGTAAACTTCTATTTTCAAACTAGGCCTACTTCGGATTAAAAATTTGATGCAAAATATAATGGACTAATGTCAAGAGACTCTTACTTATGGTTTTCAGTGAATGAAATAACTTCACATGTGGTTGTTTATTCAAAAGCTTGAAACTTATAAACACAACGAATCACGTGGAACCTTTGTGTTAGTGAGATATAGATTAGATCAAATCGTGTTCCGCACAGGATTGTGTTGGGGCACACTGATTGGCTATTTCTTAAATAATCAGCGCAAGTAGATACTTGAAGCAGACTCTAGAATCTTCTTATGTGAAAATCATAATTATCCTCGACATTTCTCTTATTGTGATTCCTAATTCCTCCCAACCTTGTTATTTGGAATGTAATTACGTTCCTGCCCAATCGTTTTCTGATTTGAGGACTTGTCGAGTGAAGTAGTGTCCAAGATTATTGAGCAATAAGAGTAGCTGGGTCGTAATCAGAGAAATCATAGTACTGGGTTTTCTGATATCCCAAGTCAAAGCCCCTTTGACAAACCTTCTTGCTTAATGACTGTACGACTATTTTTATCTCTATTTTTTTTGAAGATAATATCTACTATATGTAGGCCGTGAGAAGGTCATCTATGAAAAAAATCGCAAACATACTGGTCTATGGAATTATTTCAACAGGATGACTGACCTTCCCAAAATTGTTTTGTAAAGAACCTTAAGACTATCAGTTTTTCCTGCGTTGATCATAAGAAAATAAAATAGCTTTTCCAGTAATGATTATCCAACTATATTTCACATTTGTATAAATTAAAGTGACAAAGCTTGTATCATTAGATAAAACTTAGCATTTAGCGCAAACTCGAAATTTATGTACTAAGTGTTATGTGTACGTATTGTTTATAAATATTATATTTGAACTCATTATAACTACTTCTTTATTATGCTGCTCAAAGATCAAGTATATGTTTGTGTAATTGGCTTCATACCACGCTTTTTCTATGGATTTGATGCAATGTGATTCAGTCACTTACCAAATGTTAAGGGCTATTTGTACTATAAAGCTGCCCAAACTAAGGTCAGTGGGGCATCAGAGTTCGAAACTGAGACGTACTGGTTGGAAGCGAAATGCCTTAACCACTAAACGATTACTCTTTGTCTATGTGAAAGCTGGTGATATTACTTGGTTGCCTGAACCAAAGTGCCTAGAACGAAACATGAACCCTCCATTGTTTGGTTGAAAGTCGACTACTTCAAATTATAAACTATTCCTCGAAAATAAACTGATATTTATTTAGACTTGTTTATCGTTATTGAGGTGTTGAAATTTTTATGAATATTTTATTGCATTTTAATCGTGTGTTCTTGAACGAGTGTTTTGTTTAGTATTACATTTGATAGTAGTTATCAGCTTAAAGCAGCACATTACTGGATGATAAAATATTTTGTGATAGTGACTTTAAAAAAATATATCCAGTTTGTTTTTATATCCAATGTATGCATGTTAAATAAATTTGCTTTAAAAGCACGATAAATCATTCCATATTACAATTTCTTAAGGACAGGAAAAGTTTACAACAGTTTACATTCATTTTTCTATAATTGGATCCATAGTGTGGTGTGGGTTACGTATATGCACATAAGTAGTATATGGTGATGGTCAGGCATAGAATGTATTTCAGCAGAAGATGGATAACGAAACAACGGAAACGAAACGCAATCGGTATGAAAATGCATGAACAATGAAATCAGAGACGATGGACTGATCTTTACAAAAGGAACAGTCAAGATTGAGGCAATTATTTGGTAGTTTGCAAATCAACTGTTTACTGTATGGTTGTCAGACTTAAGTGAGATATTCTGTAATTTTGTGCTCAAATACATTTGACTATCCCCACTCGCTATCTTGTTCACTACTCATAGTAGAAACAGACACTTTTCATTGACACAATTCACCTTTAAGTATTGATTAACTCTGTGTTAGCGTGACATAGATTGGATTATAGCATGTTCTATGCAGGATTATGTTAGAGTACGCTACATGGCCCACTTGTAGCCAGTCAGCGTAATTGGATAAATCGACAAGACTATAGGATCTTCCTGTATAAAATTTATAAATATGCTAAAAATTTTCCTTACTGTCATTTCAACTTATTTAGTTTGTTGTTTTGTTTTGGATTACAATGTTCCTGTTTAAATCGTGTTTTAATTCCGGGGACCAGTTAAGTGAAGTGTCCAAAGAACAATATACCATATAAGTAACTGCGTCGAATAAGCAATACTTAACAGTCCAAGTATTGCAGAATCGCTGTTTTAAACCAGTAAATGGAATTTAAAATTTCATTTTATTCAAATGAAATAGGTTGAGGTGTTTTTATTGTTTTCTCTCTTGTGAATCAAATAATTTTTTCAAAGTTACTCCCACTAAAAATTAGTGAGTCTCGGAGCAAACACCAACTCTGGGATATAGGTACATCCAGCTGACGAGTCCCAAATAGGACGAAACGTACGTCCTGGATTTCTCTGCTAGCCACCATCTATCTCTGCTTATTAGGGGAGATTGTTTGGTTAGTCTTAAAACGTAGATGGAATTGACGACGTTTGTACGAGTTTCCTAAGATAAATTAAACTTATTTAGCTTTTTGTGAAAAACCCGTCTATTTAATTTGCATATCAATCTTATCTTACAATGTTTTCTAGTTTGTTAGTGTACTATCAATCAGAAATACAAATTCTTAATATCATTTGTTGAGAAACTCATTCATCACTGTACATAGGTTTGCTTATGTTATCATGAAATTCATATGCCACTTTCGCTCTGCTAACCTTAGATATTTCCGGAGTGAGTGTCTTAGTGTTCAAAGTTCGTCCCATGTTCGAACTCAACTCCATCTATTCATGTCCGAGAAACGGAGTAGTATCGTCAGCTGTCACACTTAAAATGTGGCTCATGCCCAAGTATCTGGTGAATAAGTTAGTTTTCATTTTTAGACATTTTACTTATGAAAAATCCCTTGATAATGTGAAGTTTTGTCTTAAATTCTAACATTTAAACACTATAAAATATCGTTTTTTAAAATTTGTTTTTCAGATTAGCAGACTCTGGTCGGACAATTGTTTTTTCAATCCATCAGCCAAAATATTCAATTTATCGTCTATTTGATCGACTTACTATAATTTCCAATGGACAAATGATTTACCATGGACCTGGTGGTCAAACACCAATTGTTTATTTTGAAAATTGTGGTCAGTAGTAAGAATAAGGGGAAAAACATTTCTTATGTTTGATTTATTAAGTACTTTTATTTAGCCTTAGCGGTGATTTTACTTATTCTCATTTTAAAGTGTGCACCAGTGTTGGATACAAATGTAAATGTCTATTGCGGTGCAAACATAGATTGTCATGGTTAGCTTCATTCTTTTACGGATTATTTTTTCAGCAATCACTGGAATATGGTTTTCAAGAAACCAATGTGTAGATGTATCATTCCATTTGATTGTTCACATAATTAAACACAGTCTTTCCATCTTTTAATTAGTCTCGTGTCGAACGTGTTTTGTTTATATGTCAACTCCCCTGTCATAAATAATTATGTAATTCAGTAACTGAGCATAAAATTTTCTATTCAGTCATGAGCTACACGTTTTATATGCGAAAGCGAGTAGGACTACCTGGCTGCTCCAACTAAATTCACTGGGGCAAAGTTTGAAGGTTGAATGGTTTAATTCCAACAACTAGTCATTATCGTAGGAAAATAAGGTTTTCTTGGATGTTTTTTGTAGAAACTTTTGTTCATTTTAATGAGGATTTTCATCACGAAAGAGATAGAAAACCATTAAAAACTGAAGAGCAATAAGTACTTATCTTAGGATTTGGAAATTTTAAGTCATGCGGCCGCACATAAAATCGAGTCCAGAAACTTCAGACTAGTAATTCAACTTTATTACATTGCTGAGATATTCCTTCTTCACCGCTATTCTAATCGATGTTTTATGAGTTCATTTATATCCTGTTGTGTTTTCTCACGTAAACAATTCAGAAGTGAACTACAGCCTTATTTATTGTCTTGCATAGTCTAATAAATCTTTTTTAACCACCGTTTAACTGTTTTATTGACGTTTTACTTTGAAATTCCTATTAAATCTTTTCCTGACTTACAACATGCCTCATAGTAAGTATCTATTATTAGACTAATTTTCACGTGTTTTATCGTAAAGGTTCAGGTATTGAGGATTTTTTAGTTGTTTCAAAAATGTCTAAATAAACCACAGACTGATTGTTAATGAATGGTTACAGTTAAGTGAAGAATAATCGTTGGTTTTTGTACAGATATATTGTAATCTCTTCTATGAAGTTCGAAACATTGTCTCGGTCGGCATGCTATTTTTACAATTTAAAGGATGCAAAATCACTAGTTGTCTCATTGTAAACAACAGAATGTCCCCCTAATATTATTTACTCAATTGTTTCTCCGTTTTCCCTTAAATCATAATTATGTCATACTATTTTGTGAAATATATATTTATAACTTGAGGCCCTGAATTTCTCATGTATGTATGTATATTTTTTCCAATATACTGAACATAGACTTAGAGTAGATCTTGGATCCAATTTTCAACTACTTATTTTTTTCTTTTCAAATCTCGCACGACCTACATCGATCTAAGTAACTAAGTAACAGTAGTAGTAGTATTACTAATTTCCGTACAAAATGTTGAACTGAAAAATATGTTCCAACCGAAAAGCTCGTTATATATTGGATCACTAAATTTTATCTAATCAGAGCTTATCTACCTTTTATTTAAAGGTTATTTCATCGAAGGTCATAATAATCCAGCAGATTTCTTCATGGATATTTTGCATGGAGAATTTGATATTGATGAAACAGTTGTACAACAAAAGAATATTGCAGGTAATGTGAACATGAAGTAGAGGACAATGATTTGATTTATCGATCATGTATTTACTAAAATACAAATGAATTATCACTAAATGCTACCTTTCTTTAGTAATAAACTAGTCGTATTGATTAAATTATTGTATAACCTGATCCTTATCTATTTGTTCATTCTAAAGCGTTGTGTGTTTCATATGATTATCTCGGTAGTACTTTTAATTACAAGTTTTTGACAAGGTTAGATTGTGGCTAACAGTCGAACGCCATGGTAAATGATGAAATAAACTTAATAGTATTCAGGACGATATCATTGGTTGTATATTACTTATAGCTGTTGATTGGTTTTGATGTTGTAGTATTAAGTATGATCATATGTCATTTATCAACAGTTCAATAGCATCTAGTAGTTAAGCGTTATTTTTAAATTCTCTTTCAGACACCACTCGTTAAACCTAAATGTGAACATTTTTTCCTTGAATTTGTCAGTGGTAAACTTTTCGGGCTAATTGGAATCTTAAATCCCGACATAAATCGTTTTTTTGGTCTATTTTATTTAGCCTACAGTAATTTATTTTGATGTTTACTTTGCATAATAATCCTTTGCATCTGTCAATTGATATATTCTATTCAGCTTCCTCATTTAGTCTTTTCGATGGTATCAAGTTTCAGGGTCAACGAGAGTATAATTGTTATAGGAAATTCTCCTGGTTAGCGAAATAAATTGACCATACTGTTTGCTTTTCAAACACAGTTAGTTTACGATCGGAGAGGTTGTTCAACTAATAACTTCTATTTTACTCCTGCTAAAGAGATAGTTCACCCAAGCTTTTGTGATTCAAGTTTTATGGTTTATACTAGAATTTACTTGATACCGATGTAGTCTACCTATCCGGTTTAGAGAGTCGTACCAAGTGTCTGAAATGTGATAACCTATTGAATATCTTATTTTCTCACTTAAATTATCCCGATCTCTTAGATTTATTTCAACGTCTGTAATTGCTTTACATTCATTGAGATAGATTGAATTTCAGGAATCTCACTTACAATTAACCTTTTCAGAGTTGTTTACTGTTTCAATGAAAAATTAATAAACTTTAAATGCATAGAAAACATAATGAGTTGCTGTGTTCTATTAAAACTCAATCTGTTAATTGTTATAAATGAAAATTTCAAACTGTTGAACACGTTAAGTACACTTTTAAAACTCAAAATATTGGCTTGAAAATAGCTGATATTCATGCCTAGTTTCACTATTTACCTTCAGTAACAATTTGGAATGAAAAGCTATTGAGTTATTTAACGTAAACATATTATTCCGCTAAGTCGTTTTAATTATCTAAGGATTTTATTTTCTCATACTGATACGATTTGTGCTTTTCAAGCAAAAAAAACTGTAAGACTAATCATTCAAGCTGACATTACAATGTATTGTGCTTATTGTATTCTTTAAATGATTGTAGGTACAAGTGAGAAAGATGTTTGTAAAACTGTCCGTGAAACGGTTTGTCGTAAACTTATTGCGTGCTGGCTAAAGTCTACACTATGGAGGCAGTAAGTATATTAGTATATTTAGGAAGAAATGTGCGTTTGAATTAAAGATCTCTTATTGTCATCTTGACCTATTTCAACTGTTTTCCTCACGCTACCATTGCTTTATTCTCTGAAGAAGTGGCTTGTACTGAATCATGAAACGTCGAAAAACTTAATTTTTCTACTCACTGGAACATTAAAAATATTTTATATAATAATTAATTATTGTCACAGCCTAAGTTTCTTTGTAAACTATTAATGATAAACTATCTCTTAATCATGTGATAAATTATGGTAAAATAAGCAGTTGAATGTCCTTTTCTAGTCCATTCGGTTGTCTGTGGAAAAGAACATTCAATACATCGAACAAAATGCAGATGCTGATTAACTGACTGACAGTACCTTAACTCATCGCCATTAAAAGGTTTGTATATGCCAGAATTTGTTGGGAAGAAATGATAAAAGATTGTCACAAAGCATTTGTAACAGAATTGTAATGAAATACATACATTAAAAACGAAAGGAATTCATCACTGGTTTGTATCAATTTTAAAACGTCCATATTTGAACTCTCTTTATCATTCACTCTGACTGAATAATTCATATTATTTTTGTGTAACTGTGAACAGAAAATTGTATTCAAGTGATACGATGCTCAAGACGTAGGCCTAACAATCAGATTTTAGTTGACTGGGAAATGAGTGACCTATAGGCTAATTACCTACATTTTGTCGTGCTTATTTTGTGTTGACACTTTGTGTATAAACGTCCCATTTTATTTAATAAAAAGCTTAAATATCTTTGGGTCTATACCAAGAAAGCTTCTGTACAAACTGGACCTTTCAATATTATTATCGGGCAGGGAAGAATAATTTAGAAGTAGTCTTATTCATTTAATCTTAGTCGAAGTTTTGAATAATTAACTTAGTATACAAACGTACAATAAAAATATTATTTTGTTAATAATAACGTATCGCTATGTTACACCGAATAAATACTCATGAAATTATGTTCTACAACAACGTTGAAGTGCATATATTCTCACACAACGTACGTACTGATAATTGTTAACGTCATGGATTAGTTCTGTTGTTTAATTTGACTGCTCATTGTGTTCTTATCTTAGTCCCAACTACAATAATTTCACGCATCGAGATCTGCATTACTGAAACAAACTACCTAAAAAAGAGTCAGTCTTTTCAGACAATGTTTATACACATCAATACATCCTTTATTGTACAATTATTTCCCTTAAAATCATATCATACAGCTAAATGAACTAAGAGATTTGTAGTACATCCTTGTTTGAACATAAATTACTTTGGCAAATCTTGTTTTGTACTTTGATAAATACTGACTTTTACAATTTTAACAATACAATCTAAGTAACATATGCATTTTTTAGTCAAAAAGTAGATAAACAGATTAACCAATCATCACAAAGTGACCTTCATATTCACCATGCTTTTAATTAAAACTTTCTTTAATTAAAAGAATGTTGTGTTTGAAGGCTACTTTAAAAACTATGCAATGTTGTGTCGTTTTCTTTACGTTGGAGAATAATTAGTACATTTTAATGTAACACTAAAATGATTGTGAAATATATTTTCAAGTGATAATAACACGTGAAAAGTATTTCTGAAATGGTGTAAAAGAAATCAATATAGGAATTCTTGCGAAGCTCATTTGTTGATATATTTATGGCACACTAATCAGTTGTTAGTTAGTTATTTTTGAAATAGCTTTCAGTATGACCTACGACTGTATATTAAGTAATTTACACGCCTAATATGAAGGAATAAAAATTCTACCAAGATTCATTTAAAGCTAAGTAAAAAAAATATAATCAAATAAACAACAGACAAATAAGCAATATTAAGAAAGATAATCAGTGGGCATACTTGCAAAATTACGGCTATTTCCTAGATGAATTACGTCAAAGATCACAGTTATCTTGTCTTCTGGAACTGGGAAAAAAACTCGGATCTATCTACATAGGCCTCTCCGAATTAAGGATGTTAGACGACTCTCTGTGTTCGATCATCGTTGTCTCCGAAGGATTGCTGACATCCAGTGGCAACACCATGTTAATAATGCAGAGGTTCGGCATCATGTGTTCGGGCACAGAGACGATAATCCAATTGGTGTCACCATCTTGAAACACCGACTTCGGTGACTTGGATATGTTTTACGAATGTCGTCCCAGAGACTTCCACGTCGTGCATTATTTGCCGACTCTGGGACTGGTTGGAAAAAGCGGAGAGGAGGTCAGTATATGACATGGTGTCGTGGTATGAAAGAAAGCTGCAAAGGGCTAGCTTCTGTTGGTCCTTCACGACTCCCTGGCTGGGGTCCGAGAGATGGTGCAACACAGTGGCTAGAGACGTTATCAGATATGGCTCAGAATAGAAGCCAATGGCAGTCCTGCTGTAACCTTCTTCTACTTTCTTCATAAAGAGTGGTTCTAACTTTTTTAACTGAAAGAGTCTTCTGGTTGTACATTTCAGTCCGCCTTATCTTTTCATCCTTTCTCTTCCTATTTTCATTGTTTTGTGTGGCGCATATGTATCTGGTGCCCTTATGTACCAATATGTATGTGTTTTAATATATAAATAAATAAATAAATAGGTCCTGAAAGACAACAAATGATTTTATGAACTAATTTTACAACCCTGACTATACGGCAATGAGTATAGCACGCCAAGGCATACTACGTATAAAGTATAGGTTACTAAATAAGCAAGAGAATAACGTATTCGGTTTTTATTATCCACTGCAGAACATTATTCATTGAATGTAGTATGTTATCTTTATATTTAAATTTGATCAATTACAATTAGAAAATGTAATCAATCTTAAAGTTATTGTCAATATATACAATCCTCAAACATCTGTACAAGGAAATTAATTTAGTTGTAGTAATATAATTGTCCTTTGGCGAAACTATATTTTATGGACGAACCAATCAGATTTAAGATAGTAGATCTCAGATTTCAGCGCGAAATTCATTTATCCTAATGGTTAAGTAGCATTTTGGCATTATGTCTGGTATCAGTTCGTGATGAAAAGCCTAAATCTACCTCCTAATCCTAACATCCAACTGTAAATCCTAACTCCTCGAATTAATTTATAACCCTCATTTAACTCTATTAGGTAGGTGTACATTCTCAAGGTCAATTAAGCATCGCTTAAAGCTCGTTTATCAACTATGGGCTTACCATAACGTTTCATAATACTAACTGTAGACTATAATGTATACTTACCTATTCAATGATACAGTTAGTTCCACACTTAATATAAAAACTACCGAATGGGAACTATTTTGACTGCTTCACTATTACAGTATACGTTAGTACACCAAATAAAATCGAATAGTATTCAACCGAACAAAGTCGCAAACATATCAGCTTTGTTCTTTGTTTTCATGGATTTCTGTATATTGATTTTCTCGTTTTAGATGCAAAGTATTTCTAGCAGAATGTAGTGAGAATTTTCATCAAAATAGATTACGTCGACTGAAACAGAAAAAACAAGATCAAAAATACAATTCAACGACGACAAGGAAAACAACAATCACCAGACACATTCAGCATAAACAGACGAAATTCAACAAACAAGGCAAACAGTAATAATATTTTGTTTATTTTTAATACAATGATCATTTGTATATTTACATATAACTTTTGCCTCTTCCAAATGTATGAATTCGGCTTTGAATTACACTTTCTTCATCACTTAAAGTCTAGGCAATATTAATGGATTATCCATCGATAGACAGGTGAGGCGGGATTCAAACCTGGGATCAACCGATTGAATGTCAATTTCTTGAAACCAATAAGGTAATATGATATCTCATGTAAGTACAGTCTTAATAGTGCATAAAGAATACTGTTGAATGACTTGTGTTATTGTGAAATCATTGTTAGTGGAAGCCGAGTTCAGTAATCTAACTACAAGATTTCACTGTTAAGTAGGTTTTTATTTTGCTTCACTTCATTACATTGGCTCCTCAACCATGTATTCTCATTCCAATCCAATTCAGGCCAACATAGATAGAATAGACTTTTCATACATTACTGATTGGATCATAAAAAAAATCCTAGTCGTTCGGCTCAGTTCTATGTAGAGTTATAATGCATTATTTTGACTTTATACGTGGAACATCATAAAAGTTGTATTTGTGGAGCTCTTGTAAATATTCCTTCTATCTGTCACTCAAAAAAACTAATGTGTTAATAACAATAATAATTCTCTTCAAATAACGTTTTTTATTGATGAATGTTTCTATATCAGGTACATGCAACAGATTCACCACACTCCAACAGAAAATTAACTACATCTGTAGTCCGACTATTTTGTATTGCTTAGAAAAATCGGAGGTCGAGTTGGCTCAGTCTGTCTTTTTTTGTTTGTGTGTTCGAGAATTCTTTTCTTTTTTTCTATCTAAATAACTTGTTCCTTTCTATACTTTTCCTCGTTGCCTTAGGTTTGACTGCGAATTTATACAACCAGGTAACTATTTATCAACAATAAATAAGGAAATTGAAAAATTTGATAAATTATGGGCGTTGAGTCGTTCTCTTAGTACTACTACTGATAGTAATTTTGATGATGATCATGGCGATAGTATCCACTATCCAAATGTTGATTGTTTAATAAATGAAAATACATTGAAAAAATCTGGACAAAAAAGAAATTTTCAACAGGATAATTTATATTCTGCCCCAATGAATAATAATAATTACTATTATTATGATAAAACTGTAAATGGTCAGAAATTGGTTAACTGTTGTTCCTGTAAATGCAAAAAACAGTCATCCAAATATCAACAATGCTCAACTACATTCTGTTATCAGTTATTTACACTTAATTGGCGATCATATTTAACTATGAAAAGGTATGCACCATATTCAGTCACAACTTTTCCTTTTTTTGGAATAATCTCATCAATGTACTTTTTTTCGAAAGGAAAACTACCAAAAAATTCTACTAATAATTATGTTTCCACACGGTTCCTATGCGCGTTTTTCTAAGTTTAATTTTCAGTGTACCAATTAAAATAAGTATACTCTTGTTTATCAAAACGACTAATCTATTATATAGTTGGGAAACTAATAACATATGTATTTAAAAATGGTACAAATTAAGAGATGAATATTTTCTTTCATATTAAGTGCAGTTGGACAGAACTTGTTGAATAATAAAGGTAATTCATTTAATGAGTATGTATAAACAGATCACTTGTAACGTTTGAAGTATACATCGTGCATACTTTACACTATGGCTTGTTATTGTACCAGGTCATTCAAATCTATGTGATGGAATTTAGATTTGCCAGATTTCATTTAATCAAAGATTCACTAACACTTATGATTTATGAAAAGCAATCTAAAATAAACTGATTAGACTTCATGATCATGCAAATGTCAGCAGCTTAAAACGTCATGTGGTGTAATTATAAATTAGTCCTAGGTTATTTTCATGGAGATCCTAAGGTAACTTCAAAAATATTAACGCTAGACTGAAGTTAATTATTAAATCACTGTTTAATAGTTCAGGCACCAAATCTTAACAGAATTAGCATAAACCAATAAACGAAATTGTCAACCTGCTAACTTAATTCTTTTGTTGAATTTATGGTTGTGAATTACTCATAAAAGAAAAGTAGTTCGAAGTCCAAAATGTAAACCATTTGATGCCAACTCAGTGATCTAAATATTAAACACTCATATCCAGTCCTGAAGGTCCTGGGTTCTATCTCCAACAGACTTGTTGGTACTTTCTCTTAAAGTGTCTCATACTAAGAAAAAATTGCTATCTATTCTATCTTCTTTTTCAATGATACATCCACTGATGTCAATCTGTGACGAATACAATTAATAAATTCTTATTTTATTTCAAAGCTTTTTATGTTCCTTACTTAGCTTATAATAAAGTCATCTACTTTTCTTTCGTATTAAACCATTGATTTAAAATCTTTCTCATTTATTTTAACTTTAGTATTCTGCTGAGAATAATGAATTCAGCGAAATAGTTGTGTGTTATTTGTAAATAAGATTGACCTCTTTGTAACAGAAACTATAAATACTGATTAAAATTAAATTGTACAACTTTGCTGTTTATATTAGCCTTTTCTATCAACATGAACTTACTACTTATCAGCTTTAATGATGCGTATATTGTGAAAATCGTAACTTTTTGTACCATTTCATGAAGAATTGTTGTACATATTTTTACTGTATAACTATTAGGCACCTAGATCATTGTATTCCTACATTCTCTTGTTTGTCAGCTTTTGTTTAGTGTATAAACTATTGTTCTTTATTTTTTTTAACCTTCCTTAACTTATCGTTAATGAATTATAGACTTATTATTCTGTTTCTTTCACTGATGGCGTTGTTATGCCTGTTTTGTAAATTCTTGTCCCTATCGATTTGTGGTAAAGTAATTAGTCTGTGGACTGAACTGTATACATATTGACCTCGATCATTATCTCACTGTTATTGAGTTATAAGTCTAGGAAAAGCCATTTGGTCTAATACAGGTAATCTAGGCGGATCAATCAATAATCGAACTAAATAATACGACTGTTCCCTCTGTGGATGGCTCAACCACACACGCTCCGATACAATATAGAGATCTGTTGTTACTACATTTATAACTACAGTAGTTAAGTCTATGTATGTCATCGTGTCGAATTTTTTTGAATAGGGTAGGCGATAGTAAAAGAGAGTATTCATTTCGAATTCTCATTGACGTTATTTTGGGTCAAAGTAACTTATATCAAGGTTCGAGATCAAGACGTTTAGTTTTTTGCACAAATTTAGAAGTGTTATGCTAACGTTTTATATGATCTTTAAAGTACACTTACGGCTGATCTGAAGGAGTTGATTGTAAAATCGTTGAGAAGAATTGGTATCATATGGATTGAAATACACATAAAATGCTTACTCCTGCTTTTTCAAGTTATAAGGAAAACGCAAATTAATAAGACACAGTTTCTTTTTCATTTGGTTAAGGTAAACTGTCGTAGACATTTTGCTATTAGTAATTCGGTGATGACTACGCACACATAAAGCCCTAAGAATACCGTACGAATATGATAGAGTATTTAGGACTGTTTTTAAAACTATTTTTGACTTTATAAATATTGTACACAAAAACAAGTCCACAACTAAATGGATTAGCGCCTGTAGTTAATTACGTCGTTGACATTGATATGAAACAATCAACTGTAGGAATTCATTACAATTTTGTCCCATTGCTTTTCATCGTAAGATTCTTAATTGAACATATGTATGTTTATAAATGATAAACTTTAGAGATCAATTTTAAAATTACTCAAGATTGACGGTTTTCCGTTTGTTTTATCATTAAAATTCCAATTTATTTTCATTCTATTTTGGTTTTGCTCTACTACCGTTGCTCCACAGATCAGGCAGAACAATACTAGCACATTTTGCTGTACAATTTGTAATAGCCTTATTTCTGGGCATTATCTATTTAAACATGAACAAATGGCGCGGATCTGGAATTCAAAATCGTATGGGCTTATTTTTTCTTACTTGTTTACATTTATTATTTATTAGCGGAACATTATTGGAAGTGTTCTTAAAAGATCGTTTGATTTTTGTGTAAGTTTATCTTGATGAGTTCAATATTAACTGTCATTATTATCTCATACACTGGATGATTTCAATTGATTTCATCCCAACTCAATATGGATTCATTTATTTTTGAACACAGCTCGTATGCTAATATATTACAATTTCATCTTATTGTTAGTTATTTTAAAATGACCATTAGAAAGCTAGTTGGTTGATTGTCTGAGCATATGAAAGTATTCAATTAAAATCGTTCGTAACTACGTGGTGTATGCTGCTTATGTCGACAGACATAAGTAGTATGCAACACAAGTCAGAAGTGGAATGCATGACAACAGAAGACTATGAGGGTCGACTTGGATAAAACAGAAACGGAAATAGAAAAGAATTGTGACTTTAAGAATCATACAGAATGTGAAGGACAAATGATGGAATTTTGGAAATGGAGTATTCAATGTACAGTTCTCATATTTTATCAAGAGGTTCTGTAATTTTTTATTGAACAACAGGTTGGTCGCCCCAACCTGTGTTGTTGTTCACAGCAACCATAAGGCTTCCCATTTACTTTAAAGTATCTTTGTCGGCAACAATTTCATTTGTCATACATTGTTTATAAATTGCATCAAAGCTTTGAAAGATTGTGATCAACTGTAAAGTATTTTTTCAAGTATGTTGATAAGTTTTAACTGTTACTGTTTAGACTTAGAGTAGTGATTTTGACTCATTCATTTATCTTTTGACAGATACTTCTTTGCTCCTCGTTATTTAGAAATTACTTTTTTTGACTGGATTTAAGCACGATTTGTTAGGATGGGATATTGGGAAGTTAATAGTTCGAAACAACACTGTGTGGGCGGATTAAATTCTTTATAGTATGATCCTTCTGAAAATGGAATCCATACTACTGGTATCTCATAACAGCACACCACTTCATTAAGAAACGAAATCTTAGCAACCGAAACTAAAAATAACTCCAACGTTTCTCTCATAAGTTTGGTCCGAGATTTTTACGAACATTATTTCCTACTCTGATATTTTCCACAAACTTAATATCCAACTGTTATGAAACTATTCGTCGAAGTTTAAACTAAATATCCTATATAGTACATGACTACCTTCTTGCAAAGTTATTCATCCATTTTTTAATGTACAATAAGTGTGCAGTATCTAGCGTTTTTATGCTCGTTCACTATGCGAATACTGCATATAAGAGTGTAAATTTACTGAGGTTTTCCTTTCAAACATCTGAAGCTATCAACATCTGTTAGTTATGAATACGTCAGTTTAACACATCCTAATATGTCACGTGAAAAAAGCAAATGAAATTGAATTTAAGGCTTAAAATAAAATTATTAGTGGGATTTTCATAATTATAAAGCATTCACTCACAAAATATATGCGAAGTATTCCGAAACACTTTGATAAAGCACACATATTGGACAATCAAAACCTGATAGATAATTTCTCCTTCATACTTAGGTATTTAGATTTCATTGAGGTCATGAAATGATTAATATTAGACCACCACTGAAAAGCCGAAATCGTTGAACGGGCATTTCGTCCCAGTGTCGGACTCCCCAGCTGTGCACATCTGCGACCTCGCACGCGAGACTCGAACCCGGGACCTTCGGTCCTGTGCGCGAACTCTTAACCTATAGAACACTATGTCGGTATTCAACGGTGTTAATGTCTAACTTCAATCGACCCGTGATCTTACGCAACCCTTCATCCATTGTTTTAGATGGATAACTGCCTCCACTCAACACCGATTGGACTCCACTAATCATAGTTTCTCACTAGAACTCTGACAATTACCTCTCAAAGCTAGTCATTAGTGAGCATATGGCGCGAGACTGGTAGGTCCTGGGTTCGAATCTCGCGTATTATTTATTTATTTAATCACATATATATTGGTACAAAGGGCACCGGATACATATGCGCCACACAAAATAATGAGAATGGGAGAAGGAAGAAGATGCGTATATATGAAAGAAGGAAAAAAAAGAAAAGGAGAAGATTAGTGATGGGGGGAACTGAATGTACAACCAGAAGACTCTTTCAGTTAAAAAAGTTAGAACCACTCTTTATGAAGAAAGTAGAAGAAGGTTACAGCAGGACTGCCATTGGCTTCTATTCTGAGCCATATCTGATAACGTCTCTAGCCACTGTGTTGCACCATCTCTCGGACCCCAGCCAGGGAGTCGTGAAGGACCAACAGAAGCTAGCCCTTTGCAGCTTTCTTTCATACCACGACACCATGTCATATACTGACCTCCTCTCCGCTTTTTCCAACCAGTCCCAGAGTCGGCAAATAATGCACGACGTGGAAGTCTCTGGGACGACATTCGTAAAACATATCCAAGTCACCGAAGTCGGTGTTTCAAGATGGTGACACCAATTGGATTATCGTCTCTGTGCCCGAACACATGATGCCGAACCTCTGCATTATTAACATGGTGTTGCCACTGGATGTCAGCAATCCTTCGGAGACAACGATGATCGAACACAGAGAGTCGTCTAACATCCTCAACTCGGAGAGGCCAGGTTTCACAAGCATAGAGCAAAACTGCTCTCACTGACGCGTTGTAGATCCGACCTTTTACAGCCAGACTAACATCACGAAGGCGCCAAAGATGGCCCAGATTGGCATAAGTTGCTCTGGCTTTCATTATACGTGCATCTATCTCATCACTCACGCCACCACCAGCACTTATATAGCTACCTAGATACACGAACTTCTCAACTACTTCAATCTGCTCACCATCTAGGGTGAGTACAGGGTGAGAATCCTGTCAGTCTTGTAGGAGTACTTTGCACTTGGAGGGTGCAAAGCACATGCCGTACCTGCGGACACTGATTGCCAACTGATTAAGTGTGGATTGCATGCCTTGGGCATTATCGCACAGTAAGACAATATCATCTGCATACTCGAGGTCGAGAAGTCGTTCTCCAGGCAACATATCCACACCGCCATTACTTACATCCATCAGAGCTGTTTCCAGGATGTCGTCGATGGCAAAGTTGAAGAGGAATGGTGAGATCGGGCAACCCTGCCTAATCCCACTGCTCGAATGGAACAAAGGAGAAAGGTGGTTGTATGCCCTCACTCTGCCTGAGGTGTTCGTGTACAGGGCCTTTAAGATGTTAATAAAGTTTTCAGGCACACCCTTCTTCAATAGACAATCCCAGAGAACAGTCCTGTCCAACGAATCGAAGGCAGCCCTGATATCAAGAAACACTACGATTGGTGGCCTACGATAATTATGACGGTGTTCTAACATTTGGCGAAGGGTGAAGATGTGATCAATACATCCTCGACCAGAACGAAAACCAGCCTGCTCCTCGCGAGTCAATCGTTCTCGGGTTTTAAACAACCTACGAAGAATGATAGAAGCCAATAGTTTGGACGCAATCGGAAGTAGACTTATTCCCCCATAGTTGTTACAGGAACAACGTGAACCCTTTTTAAAGATAAGGAAGACTATTGACTCATTACATGATGTTGGAACACTTTCTTGCTCCCAAACCTTTGCAAACAACACCGTCAGTTCCTTAGCCAGAAAGTCACCACCATCTTTAAAAAGAGCCGGAGGTAAGTCATCTGGGCCCGGTGATTTGTAACGTTTTAAGAGTTGGAGTTCCTTTCGGACTTCGCCTCGTTTGGTGGATCAGTCGTCACCGGCCATGGGGGACAAGACAAACCGGTCGATGTTGCCGGAGCAGCAGGTCAGTTGAACTGCCCTCCAAAAAATTCCACCCATCGTCCAAGACGTCGAGAGATGTTAGTGATTGGCATCCCATCATCCTCGCAGATTGTTTCACTCACACCAGACTTCTTGCTGCCAGTGGCTCGGATGAGTTGGAAGAGCTTCCGGCAGTTACCAGATGCAGCTGCTGCTTCCATCTCATTAGCACGCTCCGACCACCAGGCTTCTCGGTCCTTACGCAAGCTTTGCCCGATTTCACTACGTAACAGCCTTCGTTTGTGATCAAACTCACGGTCACCCGGAGTAGACCGACGGGCTTCCATCAGTTGTAAGGAGCCAGAAGAAACCCAGTGCTTATAAGCGGGACGTTTCGTGAAGCCGCAAGCGGCTTTACTCGCCATTTTCATGGCGTCACGAAGTTGCAACCAATGCTCATCTATACTTTTCGGCAGGATGCTAGCTAGCTCGGCTCGATACTTACTTGCAACAGAAGTTGCAGCCAGTTTACTAACATCAATCCGTTGGTGGTGGTCAATTCTTCGGCCACTGAAAAGTAAGTTAAGATTGGCGCAGACCAGGGCATGATCAGACTCCAGATAGGTATTCCAAAAGGAGCGGCAGTCTTGTACACAACCACGCCAGCGGTAGCTGATCGCGATGTGATCAATCTGAGTCCAGGCTTCAGATGCAGAGGGAGGACGCCAGGTGGCACACCGGCGATGACTGTGCCGGAAGTTAGTGCTAACCAGAAACAGGTTGTGGTCTGTGCACAGTTGCAGCAAACGGTCCCCGTTATCTGTCCTGCGACCAACAAGTCCCCATCGGCCCCCTGAACGACTCTCTTCTGTGCCTAGACGCCCGACCTGAGCATTCAAGTCTCCGGCTAATACTACAATATCTGTCGAACGCGCTTTCTGGAGAAGAACTGTTAACTGGTGGTAAAACTCATCCTTGATTGCATCCGGGCTGCAATCTGTCGGGGCATAGGCGGAGATGACGAAAAGACACAGTTTCTCACGCCGGTTTCTTCTCACTTTGATGGAACTTTCTAATCTAACAGCACATAACCGACTGTTAATGGGGATCCAATCGATTAGTGCTGCCTCAGCTCTAGCGCTTAGTGCGACACCAACGCCAGCAAGACCAGACGAAGATGTCACAGGGTTGTTTTCTTAGGGGGCCACACCCCGAGCCTTTGACCTAGAGGTCTAACCCACAAGGCAGTGGAGCATCGTGTGGAGATGCAGTCCCATTGTAGGTGGTGACCAACAACAGGTTCATTCGCCATTCGTTCCATCAGGATACTGGAGCCCATGTGCACCATTGGTTTGGAATCAGGGTTTTCCAACTCCCCGGTTAAAGCGCCGGACATTCGCTTTTCGTCCTCTCGCTTTCGTAAACAACAGTAATGTCACGAGAAGGCAGTGAGTAGGACTTCCCTGGCGGGGGCTATAAACGCGTGGCCATGTGAGAGCTTTTTGAGAGGGAGAGTGGACTCTCCCCACTCTCGGCCGTACCAGGGCATTTGGGGGCTAAGGAAATCCTGGACCCGGGTTTCGTGCTACTTGGCACTCGTCAGCAAGGTGTACCTGTAATCTTGAGGGAACTGGTGTTCCCTGGCGGATTCGATCCCGTGTCACTCAGCTTCACAGTCAGAGACGTTACCACTGAGCTATTCGCGAGGCAAGATCATGGATGCGCACTGCTGAGGAGTCCCACAGTAGGACGACACGGCCGTCCAGTGCTTTCAGGTTTTCCCCAGTGGTCTAGCTTCAATTGACTCACGCTTTCAACTATGAGAATAATTATTTCATTGAATATTGTTTGTTTATTTATTTATTTTCTTTTCAATAATTAGACATGAAACATCAACTGGATTTTATCGTATTTCAGCATATTTTCTTTCGAAAATTTTATCAGATGTTTTACCAATTAAAGTGATACCAGCTTTTTTATGTTTATCTATAACATATTATTTAACTGGTCTTCGTCATGAATTATATCCATTTTTATTATGGCAATTCACTATTGGATTATTAACATTTTCTGCATCAGCAATTACATTTGCTGTCAGTGCAATGGTAAATGATCGACGAATTGGATCAATATTATTATCTATGCTTTTTGTTTTAATGATGGTATGTTTGTTGGATATAAATTTTTGTAGAATAACTGATGTTGTTTGTGTTATAAAAGTCGATTAGTTTTCTTTGTTGTTGTTTTGAAAAAAAAGAACATTTCAATTAGATTGTTAATTCATCATCAATAATAATATTCTTATATTCCTTATGGATGAATGCTAACTTTTTGAAAACATTTCCAAAGTGTGAGTACAGATTATCTTGAGAACAATAGAATTTAATAGTCTGTCAAAATGTTATAATTGTTTTGCTAATAAACGACCCAACTACTCCTATTGCTTAGTATTCTTATACAATGACACTCAACAAGACTCCAAAAATCAGAACACGTTGAACAAGAACGAAATTGTATTCAAAATAACTAAGGGTAGGTGAACAGCAATCAATTGTTAGAAAAACGTTCATATATTTATAGTATATGCATAAGAAGCTTCTAGATGCTTCTCCAATAATCTGCCAGAGCTGATTGGTTTGGAATTAGCCAATCAGCGTGCGCCGTCACGATCATGCACATAACGTACCTTAATCCGGTTTATTTCCCGCTAACACGAAATGTTTAAATGACTTATTTCTCAACTGTACAAATATTGCTGATAACGTTTTTTTGTTTTAAATATATTTGAAATGAATAGATGTGAATGTAAAGTGTATGTACTGAAGTGTTGTTGTAAAAAAATTGGCAAATGTTTGCAATGGTCAATAGTGAGAAACTCAAACAGAAACATTGGATTTATTTAGATATTTTCCGTCTTGTTTATCTTATGAAAAAGGAAAGACGAATATAGTGAATTCTATACACCTAATTTGTGATATATGCAATAAAATAGTTGTAACAGCTAATCTGAACAAAGAAGTTCCCTAATTATTGTTGGGTGGTCATCTATTGACTATTAAAAACAATTATAAAAGATATTGTAAGCAAAGATGGATAGTGGCTAGCACTTGAATACAGGACGCGCATTTCGTCCTATTTCGGACTCGTCAGCTGGATGTACCTGCATCTCCGAGTTGATGCTCACTCCGGGACTCGAACCCAGTACCTTTCGCTTCAAACGCCATCGTGTTATCCACTCAGCTACTGAGTCCTGATAGCCACTTGCTTGTGCAATGGGGTGAAGTTTAAGTTTACTTAGTATTATTTGTTTGAATCTTCCCATTGATGCTAGCCACTATCCATGTTTGCTTACAATGCTTGTGAATTAAAGCTATATCGAGGCAGTGCGCACATTATGTAAATGTGCCAATAAGAGACTGATCAATTGTAGTCCTAAACGTCAATGGGAAGATTCAAACAAGCAATACTAAGTGAATTTAATTATAAAAGATATTTTTGAATAATTACAAGTTAAATAGAAATTTTCCACAATATTAAACAATCGGTGCAGAGGAATTAATACTGTAATTAAGTGTATAGTACTGAATATAATTATTATTTATGGTTGCTGTATACAATAAATCAACTAGTTGAAAATATGAACTATTGAGTTACAGCTCCATTTGTCTTTCCAATGAGCTCAACTTCACAGTATTTTCCTTTTTTAATTTAATGAATATACCTTATGTTAATCGAGTTGTATCTGTCTCTGAAATCTAATTATTACTCGTATAGTTTACTTTATTTCCCATCATTTTTATGCACGGTTACTGTTCTTACTCAGAATAATACTAAACTATCCTAATATTGTCTCTTATCACCCAACGATTTCATTTATTTTTCCTAACAAAATACGTTTTGTTCATTTATTTTCTAGATAACGAGTGGTTATTTAGTAAATATATCAACTTTATGGAAATGGCTTCAATTAGTTCGTTATATTTCGATACTACGTTATGCTATAAACATATTAACAATAAATGAACTATTTGATATGACATTTTGTCCTGAGTCGACTTTGCCTTATTCAAAATTATCATCTGTAGATTTTAATCGCATTAATGTAAGTGATCCACCTTATTCAAATACAACATCATTATTAATAAATGAATGGAAAAACACTGAGTATTTTCACACTGGGATTGGAGAAATTCAAAATTTAGAGTCTATCTGGTAATTACTTTTCTCTTATTTTCTCAAATCATTTCAATGTAATATAATTATATTTCTAATACATAAGCTAATACATTTTTCAATCGAATCCAGTGGGTCTCTGCAAAGCGGAGTAAGGTGGTGTTTGCTGCTTGTTATTATTTTAAACGCCTTCGCGATATCCACGTCGTGTCCACTATGTTTAGTGATCGCACCTGTGAAACCTATACTTCCTTTTAGAAACAACTTATAGGGAATTTGTTCGGAAAACCCCGTAGACTCCCCTCTTTCGATCTTTCTTTGTGTACTTGCTTCCGTAAGTAAACGTAAATTACTAAATACATTCGAGTATACATTTTTATATATGTACTACACTTCATTACTTTAAACTGTTGATCTCAGACTATCAAAACACGAGTTTGTAAAGAAGGTTTACAATCTTGGCGCAATTCCATTCTGTAAACTGAATGATTTGATCCTGAAGCTTTCATGGTCTTTCCTGACATTATTATCCCCATAAAGCTCAAGTAGAAGTGGTCCATGAGAATTTCTTCATAGGTGGTTGGCGAGATCACTACTTGTAAGAACGAGTCGCTAACCTATTTTCAAAATAGTCTCAAGTATATTATCATAATCACTAGACGAAACAGACTAAATGGTTAGCGATGATATTTTAACGTTAGCTAGTTTCTTTATGATAGTTATCCTGAATAATGGTTGTTTATAAGGGACGGCTTTTAGTAAAATATCGATCCAGGTTTTATACTTACAGGTATTTCCTCAAAGATAGGAAATCAACTGTAGATTGTACAGTACAAAAATTTAATTATACACACTGATCACCTCAATATAAAAGGTGTAAACTGTTTCGAGATCCATCGACCTATTCACCTGAAATGTAGTGTTTCTCAAATCGAACTGGAAACTATCAAAACAGTCAGTTCTCAACTTTCGTCTCATTAGGTGTGGATACAGTTCTGAACTTTGGTCATAATTGGTGAAAATACTTGCTGTAATGAATGTGGTCGGAATCGGGTTTGGTTCATTCCTCCCAACGATGACGAGAACGAGAAGGATGAAGTACAACGATGACAGTTCCCAAGACACAGACAATTCTAGTGCTGAAAATACTATTCCTTCAGTTTCTAAGGTGAATTCACCTATTTCTTTAAATCTTGCCTTTGATAATGTTCTACTTAACCCCAAAGACAGCTGTTCTGTAAGAGACAACTATGTAGAGACTAGGTATAGCATGGAAGACGAAGTAGTTTCTAGGGAAAAGGAAGTAGAAAAGATTGACTCCAACTCAATCTTCAGTAATTCTAACCTTTCGTTGTGATTTACTGCTAGCAGTTGTGGGCAAGATACGACTTCGTGGGTATCAGACCAAATTACACAATGAACTTTTCCTTTACTCGACGATGTATGGATCTTAGCTCTAATAGAAGCAGACCGGTTGTTCGATGTCGTTTGAGCTTTGTAGCTCTCACTTGCTAACTGTCCGTAAGTGTTCGTGGCGATTGACACTTTCTTTTCTAAGAATTGCAACAAATCATCAAAATTGGGTTCTAGCCCCCTTCTTAAAATATCGTCTGCGGCTTCCGCCCATTTAAACTGTATACCTCGTGGTAGTCGTTTCACTATTCGTTTTATATTGGTCGAACAATTCAGATCGGTATTTCTTCCCATCTGTGACAAAGCTATCTTACAGTTGGTCATGAGTCTCGTTAGTTTCTGTAGTCCCGTTACATCGTCTTCATTTAGTGGTGTTCCATTTAACAATTCTGTTAAGAACGCTTCTACGATGTCATGTGGTCTGCCGAACTGTTTGTGTAGAATGTTAATTGCTTTAGTATAACCTTCTTCTTCTGGTAATAAAACGCAGTGTTCTATAGCATCCTTAGCTGTGCCTTCACAATAACGTATCAGGTACATTAATCTCTGAGTATCATCATCTACTCTGTCGGCTATGTTAGCCTTGAATCCTTTTATGAACGTCCAAAATTTCAAAGGACTTCCATCAAATTTCATGACCTCTATCTTCGGTAAACTGGCTGTCATAAATAGTGACTTGATACTATCCACTTGTGCTTTGAGTTGCACCTCTTCGCTCAAATGTGCATTGGTATACTGGCGCCTTAACGAGGCTGCTGGGGATACGTCCCCAGATCGAGACCCCAATAACTCGTTAGTCTCTCTCGCTTTTCTCACTTGGCTTAAAGAGTTCGGAGTTAACTCTAACAATCGTTTGCGTAGTTGAAGTTCTCTAATCTCCAACTCAATCTTTTCTACTTCCTTTTCCCTAGAAACTACTTCGTCTTCCATGCTATACCTAGTCTCTACATAGTTGTCTCTTACAGAACAGCTGTCTTTGGGGTTAAGTAGAACATTATCAAAGGCAAGATTTAAAGAAATAGGTGAATTCACCTTAGAAACTGAAGGAATAGTATTTTCAGCACTAGAATTGTCTGTGTCTTGGGAACTGTCATCGTTGTACTTCATCCTTCTCGTTCTCGTCATCGTTGGGAGGAATGAACCAAACCCGATTCCGACCACATTCATTACAGCAAGTATTTTCACCAATTATGACCAAAGTTCAGAACTGTATCCACACCAAATGAGAACAAAGTAGAGTATAGGTATGTTTTTGTTTAATTAGAATTCTTATTCCTATTCTCACTTTTTTTAAATGTATTTTTACTTACTTGATTGTGCAGCATTAGCGGTGTACAATATTTAGAATCACAAGGAATTGAATATCGATCAAAATGGGCAATTTGGTTAAATGAATTAGGTATATTTGTGATTGCAATTTTAGCCTTATGTGTAGCTTATATACATTTAAGATTAATTAAACGATATAAATAGAAGACAATATAATTTTCCCTTATAGTTTAGTAATTATTTTTCTAAAAAAACACATTTTTTTTCGAAATACGTAACTAATTTTCTGTGTAAAATTAAAACTGTCTTTCATATAACCATTTATTATTATTAACATATACATATACCTTGAAAGTATACAATTGATCTATGCAAATTGAATTCTGTTTACTATTATTAGTAGTAGTATTTAGTAGCAGCAGTATTCATGAACCTGAGCATATTGTTGAAAAACGACCAATGAGGATGCATGTATTTTTTTGTCAGTTTGAGTTTTTTCTTTTTTCTGTTTCATACTTAACTATATTATTTTTTTTTCGTTTCCTGTTTATAATATGATTATTTTTTATATTAGTGCTAAATTTTTATTTTTGTTATATTCAATCAGTATATTTTTGTACAATGAACATTTCAAAAATGTTTTCTTTCGTAAAAAAATTTGTCAGAAGTCATTATACATATATATATATATATACATATATATATGAGAAATCTAGACATTTATACCTCTTAAGTTGTTTAATGACAGCTGGTAGCGTACATATTCTAAAGCATTTTAACAATTGTAGATGTAATGTTTGGGCCATAAACGGTGGACAAAATTAGACAATGAACAGTTCATGAGTTAAATACCCTAGTTACTTTATTTATCCAAGTAATCGTGCCATTTTTAGTTTAATCGTAACGAAATATTCACGTAGACAGATGTTGGAATTTGTCAAATCACATAAACTGTATTCTAAAACATCTACTATAACATACCTACCAATGGTTGGCCGTCTTATGAAATAGTGATTCATATTGCTGCTTGCAATGAAACAGTAGTAAGTGGCTGTTTTTCCTGTGTGTAATGAAATTATTATTTAGTAGTAGGTAGCCCTTTCCGCCACATCATTCAATAGATTGCGGAGTCTAAGACCTAGTCACTACATAACAATCCATCGAGCAGGTAAGTTCGAAATGCCCCAGAATTCTGTTATTGAAGACAAAATACCTTTTATGAAGCGGTTGCAACGGAATTTCGCAGACACAATCTATTTAACTGAACAGTCCGAGATTAAACTTCACCTCGCTTCTTATACTATTCATAATGTGGTATTTATCGTCTCGACTTTGTTCACTGATCGGTTCTTCGCTGTAGCAATTTACGCGGATTCAAACTTGCATTTTAGTTTACATTGGTTTTATTTGTGATATTACAACTAAGATGAACTAATAAGAACTAAGGGAAGATAAGAATTGATGGTCATTAATCTCAGGATTCATCAAACTGTTTTTGAGAGGATGAACATTTATTAATCCTACGAATTGAGTTGCAATAAGCTTAGTTAACCTATAAATCTTAACACCTCGACTACACTATACAGTATCCTGCTTCGGTTTGGGCACCCGGGCAGTATTCCAGCTCTCACACAAATCGAATGACGAAGTGTGACGCACATATATTTGGAGCCTCCTTGTACCAATGTTTGTGTTTAAATAAATAAATAGATTCCAAATAAAATGTTTCAGAAAGCTTTTAAACGAACATTGACATTGGGCATGACACAAATATACGTTACATCAAGTTATCACACTATATCGGAGCGGTGAGATCAATTTCACAAATGTCAAAATAATAATAGTATCAATGATAGTGAGAAGTGCTGACCATTAAAGCACATGGTTTGAAGAGAATGGGTGAAATGGAGAAATTAAACAGCACAAATGATATTGAGGTCTAAGACTTTGGGGAAGTGAATCCATCTGTGCTCGAGAATGCATAATACATGTTTTATCCACCTTGGTCGATAAAATCTCAATCACAAGAACCTGTTTGTTAACATTGCTTATCGCTCTACATCTAGCCACAGCACTGTCCATTCGGTTTTTCTACCATAGTGCAGCAATCTGTTGGAGATAGTTTTGATCTAATGCTTGCAAATCTATAGAGTAAAAAAATAAACTGAGCAGAGTTTGCTTACTCCTTCATCAACAAATGGGCATCTCACCCACCTCAAGAGTCAGCAAAGATCGAGCAAGCTCTTTGAGACCCCCAAACATTCCTCAAAGCTTATGAGACTTCAAAGGCAAATGAGTTGGTCAATGTGCTGAACTACGCCCTACGGTTAGTCTACGCGTTTTTGCAGACCAGTCTTTAGCAACATTTTGGATTTCGAGGGAATGAAACGCGTGTCTGGAATAATATTACTATAAGTGTTGAGAAGACTTCATTTTTTGTCAGGGTCTTTATCAAACACAACTGCCCACATGAGTTTCCTGGAAAGGCATCGATTATTAAACATTTGAATGAAAAGGGCGTTATTTTCAAAAGTGCGTGTATCCTGGAAGCAAATAATAATCCCCAGTCTTAAAAAATACTACTTGAAGTCCATACGTCAGATGAAATGTGCGTAAGATTTGGATCGACAAATAGTCATCGAGTAAATGTTCTTCACAGTTGGAGCTACTGAGAAAAGAGGACTTGTCGATTTTACCAATTTACATGTACGTGCCGAAGCACATACATTGGAAGAACCGAGAGAAGAGTGCATGTCCGCATTTCTGAGCATGTTCCCAAGAAACTGAGGCTGCAAGGCTCTCAACAGTGCGATAGCTCGGCATTTACTCGACACCGGGCACAGCATTGACATTTCTCATGCCTTTAAAATCATTAGTAAACAAAGAAGTACAACTGCTCTCCGGTTTGCTGAAGCGATCGCGATAAAAAAACTCAAACCGGATCTATGTATTCAAAAAGAGACAGTGATAAACTTATTACTACCCTGGTAATCCTTTTTTTTGTTTGTTTCAGTTTTGTTGTTATTAGTTCAATTTTGGTTAATATTCAGTTTTTATTATATTCCCCTCCCCTTACCCAATTCTTAAACCACCCTTTCTCTCACACATTTCCGCTCATTTGTCTCTCCTAATTATATGAACTATCCAAATTTTATTCAATTATTACGTAACCTACCCTAGTTGTTTTCAACTACCTCTAAAAATTATTCAATTATTACGTAACCCTAATTGTTTTCAACTACCTCTAAAATAATCACATTTTTGATTTTATCTGTCTCTGAACTCCACTCAACTATTACGCCACCCTTTATTCTAATACCTAATAACCTCTGACCTTTCCTTGCCCATATATATATATATATATATAGTTATCATCGATGACTTTTGTTATTCCAATCCTTTACATTCACTTATGTCAGTCGTTCCATTCTATTTATTACCCCAATGCTAAAACTCTAATGCATATTTGGTTGTAAGCAGCTGATGAGAAACCACGAAATATAATGAATTCATATTATTCTGCATCAATATTTGTTCTGTCTTTATTTAAATTCATAAAGGGAACTAACTGCATGAAAGATTGATTTCTTTTTAAAGTAACCATTGGTATTTCATCAAGAAGCTTTTAGGTTTTGACTTCGAGAGAAGTGCTTTGTTTTATTAACTTATTTTCTTTGAATCACGTTACCACTGAAGGCTAGTGATCCCAATCGGTCGCCCCAAAGTAGGTGAAGTATGATTTAAGCCTGCAATGTAGTGGCTAAAATTCGAACTCTCTAAATACTAAGCAACCGCTCCGTTGTAAACCATTTAGAAGGGTAAAAATCAAGTCAGTACATCGGGGTTGGGGTTTAAAGCCTTTACGGTTGCCTCAGGTTCTCTGTTCTTGAGTACTATTTAGGCACCAAATAGATACTAATATTTAGATCATATGTTACTCAAACGGGTTCCTCTGATGTTTTCAGAATAAACTAACAACTTCGATTCTGTTGAAAACTATTTTCAGTGTAATCGACTTCTCTGCCTTGAATAAAGATTTCATATTGGCAAATAACTGCATCGATAGCACGTAAAATACAGAATGTATTTGTGAAATATTTAGTTATATTTCATTTTCGAACGAAAAACCAAAACCGTCCTGCAATTCTATGCAATATTATGTGGAATATTAAAAAGTACAGAGAATAAAAGTGAAGGTAAAAAGTTTAGAAAGACTTCTCAGTATTTTGTAAATAGTATAAAAGAAGAGTAAAAGAGTAAATGTTTTACGGATAGATTTCATGTGGGATTTAGTCAAGCTGAGTCGAAATTACAACGAATAAGTTATTGCACTTTGATTATTACAATACATGATTTCTTCAGGTACGTTTTTGAAGGACTCCACAATTTGAGTAAGTGAAGGACGATCTTGAGGATTAGCGGACAGCATTGCTTCCATTAACTTTATCAATTCTGGTGGAACACTGAAAAATTAAATGAAGGAGAGGAAAAAAATGTTTTATGGAATGCTACACAATAGTAACAACGTTAAAATTGCATTGAGTTACCTTGAGAAACCTGGTCTAAGAACAAAGAGATTGCTGATGACCTAGGATTAAACTAGAGGTCTTAATTCCTATTGAGTGATCACTGAGTAGAGACAAATATTATGTTAGTCTGTTTTCTAGTGCTGATTGAACTCCATCGATCAGCTTTTAGCGTGGGCATTAGATTAAGCAACTTGACATCGCATGTAAACCATTTTGATGTTAGATGACGGGAGGTAATTCGCAGGAGACTTCCTAAGATGGAAAATTATGGGCATAAGTATGATTTTTTTTATATCTTTACTCTTATAATTTTGAATCCTAAAATCAGATCAAAAGGTGATTAGCCATCGCAAAATTACGATATTAATTTGATAACTATAAAATATGTCTTTAAAAAACACTTACTTTGAACACGAGTCTATTGGGAAATGTATATTAGCTGAACAAGCAGCAAGAGCAACGCTGTCACCCCGAGCATGAACGAAATCCATTGGGGATTTGAAGAAAATCAAAGCATACAACAAACATCCTAGGGACTGAAATAAGTATTCATGCATAAAAACCGTAAGAAAGTGCTTGCCCAAACATCAGCTTTCTCGGTTATGTTTTCGTGAGTTATTGGATTAAACAACTCTGGAGCCCGATAAGTTAGTGAACAGTTTTCCTCAGCAAACTCCTTGAAGGACAAGATCTAGCAACAAAATGTTACCTTCCATTTTTCTGCGTCTCTAATGTTCTCAATAGGAAGAATGGATGGAGTAACAGAGCCAAAATCCATTAAAACTGGTCTCATTTCTTCAAACAAAAGAACATTCCCAGGCTTTATATCTCTATAGAGAAATATTTCTCAAATTATAATTGTTTTACCGATGAGACATTGGAATATCAAGAGAAAGAAGAGCAATAAGGCCATCGCAAATACCAATCATCATGGTCTTTATGAGGTACAAGGGGAACATATCATTACGTGCAGATCTATGGTCAATTTCACGTTGCAATGTACCTCGCTGTAATATTTCATCTGACATATATTAAGACATACCTTGCTATAAGATAACACCAAAAGAACTTCTGAAATAGCTCCTTGTTCACGTCTAGAGACATGTTGTAGGCCACTCGCGATACAGGGAAGCAAGTTGGGATGATCAGGGAGATTCGATTGGAAATTAGCTTCCTTTAAAGCCTTACTTTCATCATCCTTTGAATGACATAGGATACGTTTTAAAGCGAATGATCTTTTAGACCCTTTGTCAAAAATAAGATCTATTCGGCTAAATCCACTAAAAACTTCCATTATTAGAAAACCTTATAAACATACCCGGTATCTAACTTATAGCGCACGTAAAACGTTTTCCAATGTCCTGATGCATCCTTTACTCGAACAGCTTCACTACATGGGTCTGTACAACCCACAAGACAAAATCTTCTCAGAACCATACATTCAATTTGAATTCGTCACTAAAATGAATATTGATATATCGGTGGTCTGAGACAAATATCTACAGTTAGACCTACTTAAGTTCCAACAGACAAATAGCATTAGGAAACGCATTCTGATCTAGTTGTTTGAGATCATTTGGATTGTATTTGCCTAGCTACTAAATACTGTGATAAGAAATCCCTGGACATTCCAATTAGTAGAAGGGCTGATATAAATACAGAAGTACATTTCACGATATAAACAATAATGACGTACTTAGCAGCTTAAATGAAGTATGATGCAAGGACCTTAGATTTGTTAAGTCTTTAAGTTGAAGCTTACCACTCCTTTTGTTAATCTCGTCTCAAAGATCTTTTGGGTTGACTTGTCCCAAACAGAACCTAATTTTACCTTTTCCTTGTGGTACTGGTGGGCAAGTAAATGATGATAATTGTTTCTATGGCAATCTTATGTAAGCGTGTGTTTGTGAGTTGTTTATGATGGTCATCATTACTTACGATTGCCTGCTTCGTACTTGTTGTGTCTCGTATGCCGAATACTTTTGACTGCAGGGGGATTTGTCACTAACTGTTCCTATGAATGACCTCATGAACAGGATAAGACTCAATGGATATAGACAGAATAAAAGGGGACAGTTACTGGTCATGAACTTATAGTACTGTTCTAAGTACTTAAATGCACACGATTTGAATTTTAAAGCTTGGGTTACTTGTACTATGCTTAAAGTTGCGATCGTCCTTATCTTATTATTCGAATCTGCATTGTTTTCTACACTTTTAGTTTCTCAGCGTTGTGAGTTGGCGGTGAAATTAGTGGTTACATTTTCGTCAGTTTAATATTATCTGAAAATGAATGCATGGAAAATAGGATGTTGGTTGGCATATGATGAACAGGACTGTCAGTCAGTCAGCTACAACGTAGGACTAGGCACATATATGCATCGGTCCAAGTTGCCATACCTCATTAGCACAACAAGATGAACACCGAATTCATAGTAGGTAATTTAATTATGGTAATATATAAAAGAATGATAGTATATAGGGATATGGTACAGGAAGAAAGATATGAAGCAATGTTAATCTCATAGTTTAAGGGAAGACAGTGTATACACTTACGCCATTTTGATCGATTCTTAGTCATGTCAATATAGTATGTGACACTGACGGTTATGTAGAACTGCGAGATAATGACCACCTGTTATTCTAAATATTTGCTCATGACGCAGAGTTTCGCACCAGAATTTGAAACGATTACGAAGTTTATTGAGACAATTGATATTGCATCTAGCTTACATCAAAGGAATTTGCGTCCATTTGTATGGTTTGTAATAGCTAAATGTTGTTTTTAGTTATTGACTTATGGATGACCGTTTGTGTGATTTCAGAAGAGGAAAAACAGAGATAAAGGGGATTTGTAACATCAACACTGAAGCTAATTGGCATTTCGTGAAACGGGAAGTCGTATATTGATGTACTAAGTTCTAGCTCATACACAATTACATATGTGACAGGGCTGACTGATAAAAATCTGACAATTTCCTCTCATTACTTTGGTAGAACACGAGGCCGATTTGTCGTAATTTAACGAAGTTTCGCAATCATTTCTAAGACTATAAGATTGGGTCTAACTGTAGTTATTTGAACACATAAATATTGGTATGAAGGGGCACCGAATACACATGCGCTACACAAGTCACTTGATTTGTGTGTGAGCTGTGATACTGTTCGGGTGCTTAGACCGAAGCAGGTGGTTTTCTTACGGAGCCACATCTGGAGTCTTCTACCTAAAAGTTTTAGTCCACAAGGCAGTGGAGCATCGTGAGGAGATGCAGTCCCATGGTAGCCGGTGACCAACAACAGGTTCATTCGCCATTTGTTCTTTCAGGATGCTTGAGCATATGTGCACCATTGGTTTGTAATCAGGGTTTTCCAACTCCCCTAGGTGGACCCTCCGCATCCGCTAACCCGGTTAGAGCACCGGACATTCGCATTTCGTCCTCTCAATTTCGTGAAAAAAACACCCCGCCACGAGAGGGCAGTGAGAACTTCCTTGGAGGAAGCTGTATACGCGTGGCCATTTGAAAGCTTTTATAGAGGAAGAGCTGACTCTTCCCATCATTGGCCGTACCATGGCGTTCTGGGGATTTTAACAGGAACTAGCTTTTATACGCCTACATGGAGATGTTCATACTCATGGAAAATCATGAACTAATCATAAAGAATATTCTTTATATGTCCCACTATTATTCGTTACCTTGTTAATTTTACTAATGTTTTTGTGTTCGACTTGCATGTATTTCCTCTTTTTAGCCCCAAGTTGACCTGATCACGCTGACGTAATAGAATATGTCGACGAAATTCACACACAAGGTAACTAATTGTCGTTAGCAATAAATTAACAATATAAGGCGAATACGAATAAAATTAGGAAGAATATATTTCATGCTTACAAAGTTGCAGACAGACGGTAATATATGGGTGCAGAGAGGATATGTTGTACTAGCAGATTCGACTCAATTAACCGCAATCGGTACTATTTTTAAGGTTAATGTACTATGTAAGGACTTAATCACATAACGTACACGTTAAAGATTCGCTGCAGCACTCAATGTCCAATCATGTTGTTCGAATAAGTCAAATGAATCTGGACGGAATAGAAGAAGCTGTCACTTAAGGAGCTCCTTATCTAGTAGCAGTGGATTATCGATGTATCAAGGTAGGAACCTATGTAAATGTAATCATAAAAGCGAGTTGGAGTTTATGGATAGTAAGTGGTCACATATACCTGCACGTATCATAGACTCTTAAAATTTTGAGAGTATTGAGGGAAGTGGTACCGGTCAGTAGCCTAGACTTTCGCGGACTTGACTCTCTGGGAAAATTCTTGTAATGTTTATCGGCCTTCAACTTTCTGGCACCGTCCCTGTGCTTAGAGAATGTGAGAGATCTTGCTAAGACTGAAGCCGCTCCTCTCAGTACAGCAGTATAAACAATACTCGAACTAGGAAATGTGTCTCTGTTTAGATGCTTCAGTTTCCGAAACGTCAATTCAGCGCTCAGATTAACTTCTGAGAGTCCTAATGAGTTGCAGGTGAAGCTCTCTCCGATGTACTTAATATGAGATGGTTGAAATGTTTGAAAATATTGTTTTACCCGAAGGTCAGTGGCATCACCCCGGTTATCGGTTGGGCAGTTATGATCTTGAAAGTGGGAAACTTTTGGTTTTGAGGATGGAGATTACGGTTATGGAGTTGAGTAGAAGTTTTTGCAAAATTCAATTTCAGACATCTCGTAAGTTCAGTTTATGCGGAGCTTGCTCTTCTACATATAGCACATAAACTCTTTGTCGTCTCGCACTAAAAAAGAGGAATCTCACCTTCGTAAGACTATACATACTTGTTTTAACACCAATACAATCCTACTGTCTGCACAATTTTCGATAATTATCTGACACATAATAACTTGATCGAAAAAAACATTGAAACAGTATCTTGAATACGGCGACAAATTCGTAAAAATGAGGATATCCTCAGCAGCTACCTGACCATGATAGGGACTCATCACATTTCCAAAAGCTTAAGTCACACACGTTCCATACATTTTATCCTTAAATTTAAATGGTGTTTGCGTCTTTCGCGAGGTCAGATGAACTCGGTTGGATTAAATAAGAGGGCTAGGAGGTAATGTGTAACAAGTAACTCGCTAAAATTCACCGGTTATCATCGATTCCCACATAGCTGAAACTCAAACAAGATAAGCATTGAACTTAAAATGTACGATTTGGTTTCGTATGACATTTCTGCAAACGAAGTCACAAGTAATAGCAAACGCCTTATATATCGCTTTACTTATTCGTAATTAGAGTGAGCACATAGAATTATGAACTATTTCGGTATTAGTACATTTACCTTGGGTGCGACTATGATGAACCCTGATCCCGAAATCGTAGATTTGTCATGACGTGACTACTTAATCTACAAGTCGCATCACTGTTCACACTGACTCGTCCTACAGCGGGAATCGGTAATATGACTCCTAGCATTTGTGAAGAACATATTTAAGGTGGGGAGAGAGTAATATAGTTGATAACATAAGCTTAAGGTCGTGTGGCCACTCCCGCATGACCAAGCCATGCTATGCCGACCAATCGTTCCCACGTTCACCAACGTTGAGCTCTTTGTGTTACGTGTTGAGAGCAAATCTTCACAGTAATTATGCACTCAACCTCAAAGATCGTGTGATTAGAAACCAAAAGCACCGGAGCGAAATATGGGTATTATTTGTAAATAAAAGCATATTTCTTTTCTATAGGTTTGCAGTACAAATTTTGTGAACACTACGATATGTCTACTTTAATGATGTAACACGTTAGTAACAAACATATAGATGTACAAGCTCATTACAAGGGTTTGTAATTTACCCTTTTAGAATTCATTGTATGGTATTTACAGTTCACACTGACAAGTAAATATTATGTAAACGCTTCTCATTTATGTATAATGTATTAATGATTTTCTGACAGTGTTTGCTATACAATAATTTTTCAACCTGAATCTGTTGCATTGAGACAAAGTGTACGTACGTGAAAAAGTTTTTATGATTAGTCACGGTATTTAAAGTAAGTGACATTTCCAACAAACCACTGATTTCCTGGTGTACTTTCCACTTTACAGACTTTCAGTAAGAATAACCATATTTATAACTTACGATACTGACATTTTATTCACACCTTAATTCTGTCAGTGTTCTTCTAAAGTGATTACAGTTCTTGTTAATAAATGTCTTTCCATCCATGCGTCAGATTTCCAAATCTCATCAACAGTGCGGGAAATCCGTTTTCTTGAGGAATAATAGGCTGGTGACTTATAATTTTGTGTGTATTTATTCGTTACGATTTTAAGCAAAAAGTAAACAATTTAGCTGCGATGAGCCGAAAACTATTCAATAAATTGTAGTGTGAACGAAACAAAAAAAGCTGTTGCTTTTTTGTCTAGTGGCCACAGATCACTGATGTCCTCCAATAGGAATTAAATATATAGAATTAACAAGCAGATGAATCGTCAGTAAATCAATGTGGTACATTTTTTGGACCCTTCAGGACATTCTAGATTTAGTATCCAGGGTTTCTGATGAAGTTGTCTATACAATCACAGTTTATGGTATTGTAGGGTCAGTGAAATGTCACTGGACCCTAGCCAAATCATCCGACAGTTGGGTCACTATATCTATCAGATCATCGACCCCTCGTCAAGGTCAAGGACAATCAACGTGCATCAGTTAATTATGCGCCATGGACTGGCCCATGCGGCAGTGGTTCTACTTCGCTTGTATCTACTTTAACCAATGTATTCCTGTTATGACATCCCTTGTGTTATACAGTCTTCAGAGCACCCATGGTCCCTTGATACGTCGATGGGGCGATCCACATAAGGTGCTGGTCGCGGTGTGTGACTTCGAGGTTAGATTGTTCGTTACACCGTTCCCGTCTAACTCGAGTAGGCCTCCAATCATTCGACATAGATCATCAACGTTGATGGTCTACAATATGTAGATAATAAGTCGTGATTGCTTCTGTGTGCCTCGAATTTCCAAATACAGTTTTCAGATGTAATTTAAGTCGTTCTATATAGTACTACATATTTTTATTTGTCTAAATATAACATTGTTTTTGGGCTGTTTATTTAATTCGTTGCTGTTGTTGGGCAAATACATTTGGTTTGCCTTGGAATTATTTTTGATGTGGATTAATTGCGTTGGATTTAGGCGGATCATGATTATATAAACCTACTACTCATCATCAACCACATCGAAAGCTTCAGTTGTCTACCTGATAGAAGCCTCATGTTTAACTACTAATTTCCCCTAAATCCTCAACTCTTCATTTATATAATCTACTAAAAACTTGTACTAAACGAACTCTCTTATCTTTTGTTGCTAACGCCTTTGAGGTGCATGGATGCTTTTGCCGACAAACCTTTTATGAATAAGAGATCTGAGTGAATTGTATATCGTCGTAGTAACGGAGGTAACAATTCAAAAGCCAGTAAACTTAGCAACAGTTTATCAATCAAACATCATATATTCTGCACATATCTAACCCAATTCTATTTGGAGTATTTAACCAGGATTGTATTGCTCAATATTTTCATACCTAAGTCTACTTGCGAAAAGTAGCGGGAATCAACAATGAAAGTATCAAAAATGGCCTGAAAAAGTGAACATGACGTATTTAACTGTAATTAAAGCTTGAACTTGTCTGAGGACACCATATTCCGGCCAACTGATTGATATTTATTAGTACTGGACCTATTAGACTTGGTTTATATTCTTACCAGGAACAAATAAAATAAGAATTCGCGCCTTTCATGCGTAATAGCTACTCAGCAAACTTTAGAAGGCGGCAAAACATAGCTTACTACAACGGCAATTTTCCATACTTCAAAGGACAGGAAATGTTATCTCACCGTGTTTTTGTATTTCTCAAACTTTTGTTGTCTTAAAGTCATAAAAGCGCCATCTTCGCCTCAAAGAATCTATCTTGAGTCTAACATCTGGTAGCTTTTTCTCTCTTACAATTTCGCCCAGATTAACAGCTGACTGACGCTTCGCTCCAGCTAGCTAAATAGCGTTTACGATATTTCAAGTTATTAATCTACTTTCGTCCTATTTAAAGCGTTTACACTAGTTATCTTTTTATCCTTGATATCCTTTCTGAATGTATTACATTTTTTCCATGGTAATAGCCTTAATTTAAGCTCAACCGACAAGTCGTATTTCAGCATAATCACGAAGAACAAATATAGGGGACCTGGATGCCATCAAACCATAACGTATGTGATGCAGTGTAACAAATCTAGAGAGTGACTTCACGAAGCGTGCACACATCTAACAGAAACTACCGGCAACAGACTCGGAATGACAGGTCTCAAGTGATCATATGGTATACGAAATATGAATACTGGTTATATGCTGCTCAAGATCATCAGTCTTCTGATATGTTTGACGAAAAACTGTCAACGGTCAGAAGACGGATATTCAATTGAACGGCTTGCAGTGAGATAGAGGAGAACCTTCAAAAACATTAGTGTAAATGGATCATTTGTCGGAACTAGTGGTGTGTTGAAAATCAACACTGCCACTACATAGACTATGTTAGACTCTCATAGTAAACGTTTTTCCCCCAACATAGCAAGTGAGGTTGTAACAGCTCAGGTTGGTTGGTTAAGAGTTGACCCCAAACAACCAAGCATATGCTAAAACAGTATTGTTCAAGTATTCATTCACTTCCTTACCTTTTGTAAGCGTTATATTCCCTACTATCTTATATGGAATGTTGAGAGCCTTTGTTTGTCTGAACAGATAATCCCACGCTCCACTGTGACTGCGCGAAGATCGAAATAAAGACCTATTCACTACTTCTCTGGTTTCTTCTATCAATAGCACGAGGGTTACCTATAGGCACGAAAGTGGTGAGCCCTTTTTGAACACAATTTAACCTCATTTCTGTTATTAATCTTTTTTTTTTTTTTACTTAATCGTAAAAGTAGACCGGATTATCCGTAAACTAAGTTGAGTATATAACTAGTTTATTCCGTATTATCTTAAGTTATTCGTGTTGTAGTAACCATTTTTCGTGCTAACTTTATTGCTATATTTGTCACATACCTCATGTCAGACTCAATAGAAACCCATAATCTGGAGGATTTGTCACCAGTGGTGATAGACACTGTTATAACTACGAAATCCCGACTTCCAGAATTTGATCGTAGTGATCCTGAGTTGTGGTTTGCTCAACTAGAGCATTATTTCACAAGACACAATATCAAATCTGAAGGGATTCGCTATAGAGACTTGTGTTCTATCCTTCCTCCTTCAGTTGCCAAAGAAGTCCGTGACTTGATTTTAGATCCACCATTACCACAACCATACACCATCTTAAGACGAGAGATAATAAACCGTTTATCATTATCAGATAGTCAAAGAATCCAAAGACTTTTTCAAGGTGAAACACTAGGTGATCGGTCGCCGTCACAGTTTTTGCGTCACCTCCAAGTGTTAATGGGTGATAACACGGTGGGTGAAGCAGTCCTAAAACAAGGATGGATACAAGCTCTCCCATGCTACGTCCAACACTGTTTGGATGCACAAGATCCTGAAACCTCATTATCTCATTTAGCGCGTATAGCCGATAGAATAATGGAGAGAGGTCCTCCAACTGGACCAGGCACAATAAATCACACACAAAAAGTAGAATCAGCAAAAGACCCCGTCATAGAAGGACTCATTGCGAGTGTTAAGAGTCTCACTGAGGCTGTCACCAGAATGCAAATGGGTCATAGAAACAGGAGCAGGTCACCACAACGACCACGATCCAAGTCACAAAACAGGTCACAAATGTCCAGACAACCCGGGCAGTTTTGTTGGTACCACTGGAAGTTTGGTGTCAACTCAACCAAGTGCATGCAACCATGCGCCTGGCCTAAGCATAATTCTAAGACAGCGGGAAACGAGTAACCCCTCCCCAGGTCGCGACGACTGAGGAGGGGCGCCTAAACAGTCGCTTGTTTTATGTTAGAGACAGAAACTCTGGCTTGAATTTCTTGGTGGATACTGGCGCTGCTCTTAGCATCATCCCTCAAAATAAAACTGAGATTAGTCGAGAAACATCATCAATTACACTTCAAGCTGCAAATAAAACTAAAATTGCGACATTTGGGCAGAAAAACTTAACCCTAGATTTGGGGTTCAGGAGGCAATTCCCTTGGGTTTTCACGGTAGCCGACTTAGATCTGGCAATACTGGGGATGGACTTTCTAGAGAGATACGAATTTCTAGTTGACACCAAGAAACGGCGATTAACACTAAAAGAAACTTCGTATTACACAAAAGGCAAAGAAAGTCACATCAGCTCTCTTAACTTGATTCAAACTCCTCCAGTAACAACAGCGAAATTCCAAGATATACTCGCGGAATTTCCAAACTTAACTAAACCAAACCCACAGCCTTCTAAAGACAAACTAAAAGTAAGTCACACTATCAAAACCGAAGGTGCACCGGTTTTTGCAAAACCCAGGAGACTAGCACCAGATAAGCTCAAAATCGCTAGGGCCGAGTTTGATTATATGCTACAACTGGGTATTATCCGTCCCTCTGATAGTCAATGGGCATCCCCTTTGCATATGGTCCCAAAGAAAAATGAAGGTGACTGGCGACCGTGCGGGGATTACAGAGCCCTCAACCGTCAAACCGTACCAGATAGGTACCCAATACCGCATATCCAAGATTTCACAAACGGTTTACACGGTATGAACATATTCACTAAAATTGACTTAGTCAGGGCATATCACAATATCCCAGTGGCTGATGAAGATATCCCCAAGACAGCTATTACAACACCCTTTGGCTTATTCGAGTTTGTACGCATGCCATTCGGCCTGAGAAATGCGGCACAGACATTTCAAAGATTCATAGACAATCTACTTCGAGATATGCCATTTGCGCAGGGGTATATAGACGACTTGTTAATTGCCAGCCCCGATTTGCAATCACACGAACAGCATGTAAAAACAGTGTTAAAAAGACTGGATGAACATGAAATAAACATACATCAAAGTAAGTGTGTTTTCGGTGTTCAAACTTTAGAATTTCTCGGTCACACAATAAGCCCAGAAGGGATTAAACCGATCAAAAAAGAAGTAGACACCATTAAACAATATCCCATACCTAGTTCTCTAACACAACTGAGAAGTTTTCTAGGTCTAATTAACTTTTATCGCAGATTCATACCAGGTTGTGCACAATTAATGCAACCTTTGACAGATTCACTAAAAGGAAAACCAAAAGAATTCAAACTGTCTTCTGACGCTGTCGAAGCTATTAAACAGCTTAAAGATAAACTAGCTCAAGCAACTACGTTGATGTATCCGAATTCTCTTTCCCCACTTGCTTTGATGGTGGATGCTTCTGATAAAGCAGTAGGCGGTACCCTTAACCAACTGGTTAAAAACGCCTGGAAACCAATTGCTTTCTTCTCAAAAAGACTCGCTCCAGCAGAGACAAGGTATTCTACCTTCGGGCGAGAACTTCTTGCAATCTACCTAACCATTAAACACTTCCGACACATGTTAGAAGGCAGGGAATTTATGGTCTTTACGGATCACAAACCACTAACGAATGCACTAAAAGCGAGAGCTGATAAATACTCACCTCGAGAAGTCCGACACCTTGACTATATATCACAGTTCACAAGCGATATCCGACATGTCGAAGGTCAGGACAATCAGGCGGCAGATGCTTTATCTAGGCTAGAAATAAACGTGCTACAGCAGTCTACAGTAAACTTCGAGACGTTGAGAAACGAACAGGAGCAGGATTTAGAATTACAAAACCTGCTTAAAACAAACAATTCAAGTCTTAATTTAAAACAGTTCCCATCACCTGTCGATGGTATTCTAATCTACTGTGACACGACCAAGGCAATGCCGCGACCTTTCGTTCCCAAAAGTATGCGAAAGTTGATATATAATAACTTTCATTCTTTGTCTCATCCTGGCGCAAAAGCTTCAACAAAACTAATCAATGCCAGATATATATGGCCGAATTTACAGAAGAATGTACACAAATGGGTTAGAGAGTGTTCAGCATGTCAACAATCAAAGATAAATCGTCACACAAATTCACCCATAGGTGTTTTCTCGCAACCAGATGCACGTTTTGCCCATGTGCATATCGACTTGGTGGGTCCTTTACCACGTTCAAACGGTTTTAATTATCTTTTTACATGCATAGATCGATTTACCAGATTCCCTATAGCCATCCCGATAGCGGACATCACAGCGGAAACAGTAGCCAAAGTTTTCATGCAGAACTGGGTAACCATTTTTGGTACACCTATAACAATAACGACGGATAGAGGAGCGCAATTCGAATCCGAACTATTTAATAACTTGGCTAAACTTCTAGGCTCCAATAGGATACGCTGCACTGCATATCATCCTCAGGCTAATGGGATGGTAGAACGTTTTCACCGTCAGCTAAAAACCGCTCTTATATCTCACTCAAACCCCAATCAGTGGACAGAATTCCTACCGTTAGTTATGTTGGGAATACGAACATCTGTCAAAACTGACGCACAGTGTTCAGCTGCGGAACTGGTTTTCGGAACAACTCTGAGACTACCAGGTGAATTTATTAACCCTAATACTAACAGTCAAAAACTTAATATAGAAAATTATGTAGATCAACTACGAGATCACATGTCTAAACTTAAGCCGATTAATACTCGTGAACAATCGCGCGCCGTATATATACCTAAAGACCTAAGCAATTGCACGCACGTATGGATAAGATGTGACAAAATAAAAGCACCACTCAGCCCTCCATTTGAAGGTCCTTTCAAAGTCGTCTCAAGAAAATCTAAATATTTCGTGATAGAAAAACATGGAAACATCGACACAGTAAGTATTGATAGGCTAAAGCCGGCTTATCTAGATCATGAACCACCATACGTGTTGTTAGATCGTTTAACTGACAAATCCATTACGGAATCAAAATATAAAGATGATAAATCTTTACAAATGACTAAAACGGTTCGCTGGGCACATCCGATTAGTCAGTCAAGGATGTTGACAGTTTCGACTGCAGGATAAATCTAACCACGTAGCTAATCAGACCCTGCATCTACTTAAAAATATTTTGTTTTCTTCATTCCGCCTCACATACAACTCCCCAGAACTTTTACCTTTGATATATAAGTGTTATGTTAAATATTTTTTTTAAATACTGGACACATAAGCTAGGTATTCCGAAACGATGGCTGAGGATTTTATTCAAACTCGTACAACTTACACTGGCAAATACAACGAATTCAAAAAGCAACCCAGGCGAGTTTTATAATTTCTTTTTCTGGTTAATTAACTATACTGGCTATACATATATACCATATGAACTAATTCTAAAAGTTTTCGGTCGAAGATATGTTTAGTAGCTTGATACAATTACTATGGTCAAGTACTTATTAAAGTTCTCATCATTTTTTTTTAAATTTCTGACATTGAAGAATCAATAACCGTGAAGATATGGTACAGTACGTTACTGTAAGGATACTATCTTAGCCGCGTTGATTCCACATACCTAATTTTAAACACAACGTATAAAAGAACTGTTAAGTAATCATAACATTGAACTGACGATATGACTATCGTAGCTATGTTAACGTTAAACCAATTATTATTAGTGGCCCATACAAAACCCTGGAACTTAACACTAGCGTTATAAAAAAGACATGTTATGTCAATAGCTTATATATATACTTTTTTTCTCGGTTTAATAATAACGTAAAAAGAGTATTTGACACAACTGTACTTGATCCGCATACTCAACACAATTTTTTGCTTCTTAACCGTATATTCGTTTCCGTTTTGTGGATTACTCTGATGCACCCTTGGTTACGCACCTAGTTGTAAAAAGCGGTCATCACCGGCTCAAGGTCATGCACTTGATCGATTTTGTTAAAGAGCCCAACTTCTAGCAAGTTCACCCTTTTACATATACGCATTACAAAAGAGTTTTTTTTTGTTGCTGTTTTCATGGTTATTCGTGCACAAGATATCTACACTATGTTTATTTCCTTCCAGAATACCAATCCGTTCTGGAGGCCAAGCACTTACATGAACGGAACAATTATCAATTGCATTTATGTATTTCCATTTTGTATCTTATTATTTTAGGCAGGCAGTGGAGCAGTTCTTCAGGTTTGCTTGATTTCCACCATTACCTTTGAAGTAGACTCTTCTTTACTTTTTACTTGAGGGCGACTCAAGAGGCAGGTGAGTAAACACCTGATAGCCGGTCTGAGCATGGAAAAATCGTACCTCACCAACATGGTGTTGGGTAGCCCGCTCGCGGCACTTCCTCAGATATTCTTATTCCACATTCTCACACTTTCTCTTGAAAGCACGCAGCAAACCGTCAGCGATAGTTGTAGAAAAGATCACATGCTACAAAGATGACAAGCTGGTAAATGAAGAGACATCCATGGACTATCATTGAAAGCGTTAGTCGTAACTGATTGTAAGTCAAATAGTGAGCGAGTTGATAATTTCGCCTTGGGATGAGAAATAGAACGAAGGTGTTATCGATAGATAGGTTAATCGAACCGACGTTCCTACGGAAGTCGATTCTAGGGGGAAGCTAATGTAACAGCTCAGGTTGGTTGGTTAAGAGTTGACCCCAAACAACCAAGCATATGCTAAAACAGTATTGTTCAAGTATTCATTCACTTCCTTACCTTTTGTAAGCGTTATATTCCCTACTATCTTATATGGAATGTTGAGAGCCTTTGTTTGTCTGAACAGATAATCCCACGCTCCACTGTGACTGCGCGAAGATCGAAATAAAGACCTATTCACTACTTCTCTGGTTTCTTCTATCAATAGCACGAGGGTTACCTATAGGCACGAAAGTGGTGAGCCCTTTTTGAACACAATTTAACCTCATTTCTGTTATTAATCTTTTTTTTTACTTAATCGTAAAAGTAGACCGGATTATCCGTAAACTAAGTTGAGTATATAACTAGTTTATTCCGTATTATCTTAAGTTATTCGTGTTATAGTAACCATTTTTCGTGCTAACTTTATTGCTATATTTGTCACATACCTCATGTCAGACTCAATAGAAACCCATAATCTGGAGGATTTGTCACCAGTGGTGATAGACACTGTTATAACTACGAAATCCCGACTTCCAGAATTTGATCGTAGTGATCCTGAGTTGTGGTTTGCTCAACTAGAGCATTATTTCACAAGACACAATATCAAATCTGAAGGGATTCGCTATAGAGACTTGTGTTCTATCCTTCCTCCTTCAGTTGCCAAAGAAGTCCGTGACTTGATTTTAGATCCACCATCACCACAACCATACACCATCTTAAGACGAGAGATAATAAACCGTTTATCATTATCAGATAGTCAAAGAATCCAAAGACTTTTTCAAGGTGAAACACTAGGTGATCGGTCGCCTTCGGTCTCTCTGTGAGTAGGTTTG
>NC_031498.1:15920423-15960564 GCF_000237925.1 Schistosoma mansoni | reverse complement strand
TGTTACAATAAACAGAAATAATAATAACAGCTATGCCAAATAATATGAATTTAAATACATTGACAAAAATATGTTTTATAGTTGAAATCATGAATCAATTGAAGCTAGACCACCATAGAAAACCTGGAAGCACTGGACGACCGTTTCGTCCTATTGTGGGACTCCGCAGCAGTGCGCATCCACGATCCCGTACAACCAGGTCTGTTGTAAGATATCAACTCACTGAAGATAATAGTAGACGGTTGCTCAATTTCGTGGATTGGTTGGAGTTAGACATTAACACCGTTGAACGCCGGCTTAGTGGTCTAGAAGTTAAGTGTTCGCGCACGAAAATGATAGGTCCTAGGTTCGAATTTCGCGAGACGGGATCGTGGATGTGCACTTCTGAGGAGTCCCACAATAGGACGAAACGGCCGCCCAGTACTTCCAGGTTTTCTTTGGTGGTCTAGCTTCAATTGGCTCATGATTTCAGTTATAAAATTACTGAAATCCCCACAAACCCCCTTCTGATAAAAATATATTTCCATTAAGAGTTAAGTACTTGTAAGTGTCATTATTAACAGAATTTTACTTGATATGTTTTTATTAGATTCTTGAAAGTACCTTAGAGCTAATCAGAAGTGAATACTTTTTAAAAGTTCTCGTCATATTAAAATACTTATGTATGAACAAAGAATATTCTTTTCGATAAATTCTCTCCAGGTTCTGGAATAAAACATCCAAATAAATAAAACTGTGGCCACATTTTAGATTAGAAATTTCAATGTATATCTAATGCTGACTGTTTCGATGCGGCCACGTCGATCAACCTTGAAGGTCTTTTCGTGACGGGAAATCACGTGAAAAGGTCCTTCGTAAGGCTGTTGTAGAGGTTTGCGTACCGAATCTACTCGTATGAAAACATGTGAACAGGTAGATAACTCTCGAGGGAGAGCGACCTGTCGATGTTGTATACGAGTTGACACCGGAGTCAGTGTTCGCATGAATGCAGACAGTCGTTGGACGTAGTCTGATTCGCCGAACTTAGTGCTGCTCCGTGGTGTGAAAAATTCCCCAGGCAGACGCAATGTCGTGCCGTAAACAAGTTCAGCGGCGGAACATTGAATATCTGCCTTTAGACTCGTTCTGATTCCCAGGAGGACGAGCGGAAGGGTTTCGTACCAATTGTTGTTTTCGTGTGCTCGAAGAGCACTTTTAAGTTGGCGATGAAACCGTTCAACTAAACCGTTTGATGCTGGATGGTAGGCGGTAGTGCGTATGCGTTCCGTACCAAGCAGCCGTGTTAGTGAGGAGAATAATGCGGACTCAAATTGTTGTCCTCGGTCAGTCGTGACAGTCGAGGGACAACCGTACATAGCTATCCATCGTTCTACGAAGCGGTGAGCAACTGTCTCCGCCGTAATAGACGTGATGGGAATAGCTTCGGGCCATCTTGTGAAACGATCAATGCATGTGAGTATGTGATCATACCCGTGCGATGGTGGTAATGGTCCTACAATGTCTATGTGAACGTGATCGAAGCGAGCATCAGGCGTAGCGAAAGTGCCAATAGGGGCAGCTACGTGCCTGTGCACTTTTGATCGTTGACATTGTAAGCATTGCTTTACCCACATACGGACATCTTTATTCATTGACGGCCAGACGTATCGTGCAGCTATGAGGCGTAGGGTGGCTGCGATACCAGGATGAGATAGACCATGAAGGGCATCAAAGACGAGACGGCGATAAGCGGAGGGTACGATGGGTCGAGGGAGGCCCGTGGAAGTATCGCATAGGATAGTACCAGAGCTAGTAGCTAGGGGTACTTCCCGGCATTGAAGGGACGTAGACTGTTGTGCTTCCGTGCATGAAGTATCGTTTGCTTGGGCGGCGGCCATAGCAGGTAGATCGAGCACTGGCAAAGTAACTGCATTCAGTTGGATACGTGATAAAGCATCAGCAACACAGTTCGACTCGCCTTTGACGTGACGAAGGTCTGTCGTGAACTGGGAGATATAGTCCAAATGTCTGCACTCTCGTGGTGAGTAGCGGTCAGACTTGGTATGCAGAGCATACGTTAAGGGCTTATGGTCGGTGAATAAGATGAACTTACGACCTTCTACAGCGTGCCGGAAATGTTTGATGGCGCAGTAGGCTGCTAGCAGTTCGCGACCAAAAGCGCTATATCTCGTCTCCGTGGGAGTGAGGCGTCGTGAGAAAAATTCGAGGGGCTGCCAACTACCGGAGATATTCTGTTGCATAACGGCTCCTAAGGCGAAATCCGATGCATCAACCGCTATCCTAAGCGTGGCTGATGGGTCAGGATGCACGAGAAGTGTGGCTTGAGCTAGGGCCGTTTTGATATCTGAAAATGCAGTACGTGCGGCGTCGTTCCATTCCAGTTTGCGTGGATTACCGCGAAGTAAATCGGTTAACGGTCGTAACTGTTCTGCCGCGTGCGAAATGAAGCGTCGGTAGAAGTTGATCAAACCGAGAAATGCCTTCAGTTCCTTGAGTGTGGACGGTACAGTGTACTCCATTATAGTACGTACTTTATCCTCGCAAGGTAGAATACCCTCATGCTTAATAACATGACCTAAGAATTTTATTTCCTTCTTCCCGAGTTCACACTTGTCGGGGTTGACTATTATTCCATTATCCGAAAGGCGCCGGAATAGTAGCGTCAGGTGTTGATAATGTTCATCTACGTTTGATGATGCGATGAGCAGGTCATCAATATAGACGTGAACAAAATCTAGGTCTCGTACAATGCTATCGATAAACCTTTGGAAAGTTTGAGCAGCATTCCGTAATCCAAATGGCATTCGTAGGAACTCAAATAAACCGAAAGGAGTCGTGATGGCAGTTTTCTCTATATCTTCAAGAGCGACTGGGATCTGGTGATATGCTCGTACCAGATCGATCTTGGAAAAAATTGTCGTGCCCTTGAGTGATGCCGTGATGTCATGTATGTGGGGGATGGGATAGCTATCGAAACGTGTAGCTGTGTTTAACGCTCGGTAGTCTCCGCATGGTCTCCAACTAACCCCATCCTTTTTTTGAACCATGTGGAGAGGTGAGGCCCAAGGACTGTGAGAAGGACGAATAATACCAGTAGCTAGTAAATTGTCGAACTCACGTTTAGCGAAAGCTAATTTGTCCGGTGCCAGTCGGCGAGGTCTTGCCGTGACTGGTGGTCCGCGGGTGACTATGTGGTGTACCACACGATTGGTCACCGATGGAGTCTCCTCGAGAGGTTTAGTTAATTTGGGGAATTTCTGAAATAAAACGTGGAATAAATCGTCACGCGAATGAAATACACCTGTGATTCGGTACGCGTTTGTGTGGGCTTTAGAGCCCATAAAGTTGCTGTTCGACGAAGTATCAATTAGCTGCAGCCTACGTGAATCGACTAGCAATTCATAGTGCTGTAGGAAATCGATACCGAGTATAGCTGTGGGAACATCGGCAATGATGAACGTCCACAGATACTGTCGTCGGTTGCTCAGGTTGACCGTAAGTTGTCGTGTACCATAGGTGGGAATGACTGAGCCATTCGCAGCGCGTAGTCGAAGCATAGTGGCTTGAGACTTACTGTTACCGATAGGTACGACAGAAACTTGGGCACCTGTATCCACAAGGTACCTAGCGTTGGTGCGATAATCGTGCACATAAAATAAACGGCCAACCTGAGGTGAAGTGCCGGCGAGTACGGCCGCATTTACTCGCCGGCTGGGAAGTTTCCCGCCTTGTATGAGCAGGGAGCTCGACAATGACGGGCACCGGCTCCGAAAGCACGGTGAAACCAGCACCAACCTGGACTCGCTTCCGAAACCGCCTTCTGGCGTGGCTTGGAAGATGCCCGCTTGGGGCGAGTCGTTACGGCTTTTCGAGATTGTGACCTGGGTCGGGGGACGTAGGGGGCTGGCACATTTGAGCGGTCTCGAAAACTGAGACGAGTATGGATACATCTGTCCCTATCCCCATGAGCCGGAGGTCGTCTAGCATCGAGATCAATGTTAGAACGGGAAGTACTAGCAACCAAATAGTCGTCTTTGGTGTTAACTCGTGCTAGAATCTTATCTGCTATGAGGGCCACCTTGTTGAGCGGGGTGTCCTCGAGCAGAGCCGTAAGGGTTGGCTGGATACTGACTGGTAAGGCTTCGAACCACAACTCTTTGACTATCTCAGAGTCAGCTGTCATGTTTCCTGCAAGGGATTGCAGGCGCGTGAGGTGGTGGCTCGGCTTAGCATCACCCATAGGGTGACGTGCTAAAAGTGTCCTCAATCTTTCCTCTCTTGATGGGAGGAAATGTCGAAGGATGGCATCCTTAAGACGGTCATAAACGTTTGGAACGTTGGGATTGAGGACAACCTCACGGACAGCGGTTAGGTGATCCCCGGGCAATGATTCCAAAGCGTAGGCGTATTTCTGCCTTTGATTGGTTATGCGGCGGATCTCAAATTGAGATTCCAGTGCCGCGAACCAGACTTCTGGATCATGGGGGATGAAAGGAACCGGTCGGAAACTGATAACCTGTATCTCGGAGTCTATCATATTTATGTTATTCTTATCGTTATCTACCATATTAAGTTGCCAAAATATTATATATTGAAAAAAATCAATACGAATATATGCAACAGATGTGGATAGATAAATAGACTCACCGGATTGATCTGGTTTGGAGAATTGGCCAAGTTTGACTTGTGCTCGATGGATTGGGTTACCAGCTGTATTGCGTGTTCCAACAACGGCTCACCAGTTGTAGTGGATGTCGAGTCGTGGACGGACTATGATCACCACTACTATTCGATTACGCGTACAAATATGACTTGGTTCCCTTGATAGCCCGTAAACCAGAAGGCTTTACTAGTCCAGATCAAGTATATTTATTGGCGATCTCGTGGTATCGAAATAATACCGAGACGTGCCAAAGAGTACAAGCGAACAAGCAGTGCGTGAGCAAGCTCGAACCAAACCAGGCGGTATATGGAACAAGAAGTGAAACGGATACAGTTAAACAAATACAGTAAAACAATCTCTGGTACAATTGGTTACAATAATAATAATTGTTTCTGTTATTCCAATCGTGTTCTTATCGAGACTGGCCGGTCACTACAAGATTCCCATCCAATGAGTGCATTTTGTGCTTTTCTAGACAGCATCAATGTAACTCCTTGTGTATGTTTGGCATTTTCTTCTTCATGACCGGAGTATAACAGAAGTTCTCCTGAAGATAGTCGTTGTTGTCCAACCTGCGTCCAATGTGTTTCATTGATTCCAAGCACCTCCAGGTTGTATTTTCTCATTTCTGCAGCAATTTGGAAGACTCTTCCGGTCTCCTATATTGTCCGGACATTCCATGTACCTATAAAAATTGTCGCTCTGGTTGTAAGAAGGTGCATCGACCTCATGACTTCCGAAGGAACTCGGCTTTCATCATGAGACGTCATAATTATTCCTTCAACTCCCAGGGCAGAATTTAAATGGTTTGAATGATTTTTTCTGGTTATCGTTTTTTTAGTGAGTTGGTTTTCTATGGGATGGGGTCGCTAACCCCATGCCCAACCCTCCTCCTTTACTCGGGCTTGGGACCGGCAGTAACCCCCGGAGGAGCTACAGGCGGAGTTGTATATACTTATGGCATAATACAAAAGAATGTGCACTAAAATTCATAAAGTCGCTTTCGTTGTTTACGTCAGATAACTACGGAATTCTCCCTGAAAAAACTCATGAATACAACCTTCGCTGATTCTCTTGAAAGATACCTATTTCAGCTACAAAGAACTGAGGCTGACCACTCAATATTACTTTTCAGTCTCTCCTTCTGTTATAAATCTTCTTTCATTGCTTTCGGTTCATGTGATATAAAAACTCAGAGCGATTTCGGTTGTACAACGTGCAAGCAAACTTGAGCCAAACTACGTAAAATCTGCTAAGAGGAGTTTGTTTGTTGAAGTCGCTAATACATATTCATCAGGTTGAGCTAGTGGTGGCGGCAATTCGTAAGCTAAAGCTGCTCCTTGCAAATCTAGGTGCTGTTACGGGGTAAACTTGTATTAGATTGCGTGTCTTTCGAATTTTCCGGTAGGAATATTTCGCTCCTTCTCTTGACAAGAATCACGTTTGACTTGGTTTTTGTGTGATTACTGGTCAACTCTTATGTAACATGTAGACTAGTATTCTTCGAAGAATACTAGTAGAAAGTGATGTAGATCTACATCACTTTCTACGTTGAACTATTTAAAGAAGTTCAGTTTTGTTATTATTGTTATTATTATCATCAGCAAATTCTTTTGAACACCATAATTTACGTCGTAAAAATCTCCGCTGTGGTTTGCATACTTTGGTACTGCCTACTACGTAATAACTTGAACCGAGACATTGTAGCACAATATTTTTCAGTGGTAATGAGTACCTGTAACTAAGGAATTTCAGTTGTAGAACGGCAAAGTGTGTTAAGTTTTTGGGATGTACAAAAGCTTAATTAAAGGGAGCTAAAGTGATGCTGGTGCGATATTTTAGTTTTTACATCATTTCGATGTTTTTGACTAGTTTCTTATTTATTTGAACACAAATACTGGTACTAGAGTGAACCAAATACATATGCGCTACATCTTAGCAATGAGATTGTGAAGAGATAGAGAATGAAAATCGCGGACAATAAATATGAACAAAAATAAACATAAACTTGGTGTGAGTGAAATAATAATCACTATTATTATAGCAGAAACAGATTGTTTAGGAAAAATGCGACCAGAAAAGATCATTCCAGTTAAAGAAGTAGCGTTCGTTTTTATGGAGAAAGTAAAAGGAAGTTACAGCAGGATCATCACTGGCTTTTATTCTGAGCCATGTCTGATAACGTCTCTAGCCAGTGTCGCACCATCACTAGGACCCCGACCAGAGAGTCTCAAGGGGCCAACAGAATCCAGCCTTATACAGCATTCTTTCAAATCACGACACCATGTCATACACTGACTACCCCGCTTTTTATGACCAGTACCGGCATCAGCAAATAATGCACGACGTGGAATTCTCTGGGACGACATTCGTGAGACATCTCCGAGCCATTGAAGTCGATGTTTCAAGATAGTGACACTAATTCAATTATTGTTGTTGTGTCCAAACACACTATGCCGAACCTTTGTATTACTAACATGGTAATGTTATTGGATGTCAGCAACCCTTTGAAGACAACGATAATTAAATACGGAGAGTCTTATGACACCAAGTCAGTGAGGCCAGGTTTCACAAGCATGGAACAAAACTGTTCTCAAGAACACGCTGTAGGTCCGGCCTTTTACAGCCAGACTAACACCACGAAGACGCCAAAAGTGGCTCAGATTGTCATAACCCCCTTTGGCTTTCACTATAAGTAAATTAATCTCACCACTCACGCCACCACCACCACTTACTCAGCTACTAGGAGAATCGTTAGTTTGTGCAATTCAGCATCTGCCTTCCGCTAAAAAATCCATCTGACATCTGTAGTTGAGAATTAATTTCCATCCTGTCCAAATGTGCCTGATTTTTAGTAGTTGTTGTTCATATTTAATACTATCAAGTATTTTATTAAGAAATCTCAATGGGAACGCTAAGGGTTCTCGTGACCATTTCGTTGAGATTCAATGTGAAACACGGCATTTGTATCAGAAATTAGCATTGGATTCATTAAAAGACAAGAACGTGAGTGTTGCGAATTACTGACGGTACCCAGCCTAAAATGTTTTTTTAAAACTTGCATTACTTCCAGCAGTCTGTTTGTTTTAGGGATCATCTATTAATATACATTTAATGGATATTTTTCTGTAATTGTTGTTATCTTCATATCATCAGCTTAATTTATTCCAAACAAGTAGTTTGCAACCATATTCAATAGTTAAAACCGTCGGTACTAAATGTGAGCAGTTTCTCGTCGGCATCTACAACTTACTGGCCACTGAATGCCAGATATTACTGCTAAAAAAACCGTCTACCAACCATTGAAAATCACTGGAAAGCCTTAGATGGTTTAACAGTAAAACAAATAGAGAGACCACTGATATGGCTAGCACCAAGTTTTTCATCCCCAGAAGACAATAGTTACAACTAAAGTTGTTATATTCAACTGAAAATAGGTGTTAAAAATGGATAATCGGACTAAATCAGTTGGTGCCATTAATCTGCAACATCTGCTTCAGCGGTTTGGTCATGCTCTACGATGTCATTTTAACGAATTTCATATCGTGGATTGTTTGCTGACACTAGGATTGGATTAAAAGACAGAAATGTGGTCAGTTTATGACACTTCACCCTGAACGAGGGATCGACAGGACTGGAATATGTGTGCTTATCACGATCCCTTGGCGACGGTAGTAAAGGTGGTGTAGCTTAAAATGTTATCAGCAATCTCACAATAGAAGAATAAGGATGATGTAATTATTCATTGAAATTGTTATACAAGGGATGCGATTCTCCCCCTCGAAGTGCAAAATGTTACTTCAGGATTGGGTTGTATCGACACATGAACTAATGATAGGGAGTGAAGTAGTTGAGCGTGTTGACCGCTTCACTTATCTTGGGAGTCTGACCAGCCCTTGTGGTCTGGTGTGTGACGAAATCTCAGCACGGATACGGAAGGCTCGTCTAGCTTTTGCCAACTTGCGTCATTTATGGCGTCGGAGAGATATCCGTCTACCAACCGAAGGACGGGTTTACTGTGCAGCAGTTCGTTCCGTCCTACTTTATGGAAGTGAAACATGGCCGATAAGAGTAGAGGATATTCGTAGGCTACTAGTATTCGATCATAGGTGTCTTCGACGCATTGCTCGTATATCCTGGGGCCACTGAGTGAGTAATGCAGTTGTTAGGAAACGGGTACTAGGTAAGGATGGCAAATCGATTGATGAAGTGTTGAAACTTCATCAGTTGAGATAGCTGGGACATGTGTTACGTATGCCCAACCACCGACTGCCTCGACGTGCAATGTTTTATGGTGTAGGAGTAGGTTGGAAGAAAGCTATGGACGGCCAGACCAAAACGTGTCACAAATCCATGAAGTCTCTAACAATTGGACTGAGCCATGCTGGTAGGTGTAAACTACCTGGTTGGGATTCGCGAGATGATAGCGACCGATAGTTAAAGACCTATCTATCTTTTTTCTCTTTTCAAATTTCCCTGGATTATACTCCTTCAATAACATATTCAGACCCTGATCTTTCACATTAATGCTTATACTCTTACTACTTCTACCACTATGGGATTTGAATCGACAACTGCATATCTGTGCTAATGTGGTATGGAAAATCGAACCTATGTACGTACGTACGAAGTTCTATGTTGTGACTGACTGACTGACTGACAAGGGATACGATCTCACTTAACCAAATCAAGTCTTTTTTATCGAACTATGTCTCTTAATAAATACTTCTCATACTCATTTTTTGATTGTATTACACTTATACCCTTTAATTCTTTACATCATTGTCAATTCGTTTGTGTGGTCCATCTTTTTGTTGCCCTATTTTTCCAGGATTTGTGTTTCTTAGCCTTCCAATCAACAGTTTTAGCTGTGTAAAAGCTTCAGTGACCTTACAATAAACCCTGCTTCGGTTTGAGCGCCTGGGCAGTATCTCAGCCCTCACACAAATCATTTGATGTGTGGCGCATATATATTTGCTGCCTCCTTGTACCAATGTTTATATGTTTAAATATATAAATGATCATCTTTCCATGACACTAAGATTTTAGCTCGTGCAATCCGTTTCAGTTTGCGTTGCTTCCATTAATTTCCCCATTTTTCAGACCAGTTTCATAAAATTAGGCAACCGTTAAGGTAGTTATTTATATTCAATTGTCAGAACTTTTCAATCACTGTGTTTTTTGTCCTTTAGAAATTGTTTAACATGATGGATTCATATAATGAACATGATGATCAAAGAGAATTGGAAATAATTATACATAAACAAGAAAATCAGCATGATGGAGTAAGTAGACGTAAAAATCATCTATATTTCTATGACATAGAGGAATGAGTATTTAGCAGATATATTTCCCACAGTTATATTTTAATTGCGTAATGTAGATCAGATTGCCACTAAAACAATGCTGTCGTATAGTTTATCATACATTGTTGGATACTTAGTTATCACATGACTGAGTAAAGTATGGTGATACTTATTTTGTTTTTGAATAGTTACCTCATTTTTATTTATTCTTACAGTGTGAATTTAAACTAATCAAAATGTTTCTACTACCTTTTAATAAAAGTAAGATATCTCAATAGACAGCTGGGTTTTCTGTGTAACTAATATATGTACATACAAACAGCTAATACATTTTTACATATGAAGAAATGTTTTATGGTGCTACGTGACATAGGATATGTAAATTCGTTTAGGTAGCATTTAATATCCGCTAGTTGCTATCCTCTGACTGTTGAGTGTCCACTTAGCCAAACCTGGAAACCATCCGTCAGGTATATCTTCGTTCTAATAATTCACTAACAGTAGTCAGTCATTTTTGGATGGCTGAACAATTAACTTTATTGAGATGTTATGATTTTCGTGTTAACACTGCAGAAATCATACAAATTAGTTTTACTAGTTTCTTCCTAGTAATTAAAACTCGTTAAAAATGGCCATTTTATTTTAGTTTCTTTTCTCATTTACACGGGGTAAAAAAAACCAAAATCAAATACAGTTGTTTAGTAAAATCATCCACTGAACTAAAGAAAAATCGTAGGTAAACATTTACACTACTATTTTCGTCAGGTTGCTAACACAGTTATTTGTTCTTACTTTTATAGATGCAAATTTTCACATAGATTTTATAGTAGTGATATGTTTTTTTTGAGAGGATTACATTTTCATATCTTTATCGTTGAAAAGACAAATGATTAAAGTTGGCTAACTTGACTTTTTCCACTTCTTGTTATACCCTTTTATGTATATTTTTTCATGCGTCATACGATAATAACTTGTACTTACTTAATCACTTATTTACGCCTTTTACCCCTCGTCGAGGAGCATATGCCGCTCACCAGCATTCTCCATCCAACTCTGTCCTGGACCTTCCTTTCCAGTTGTCATTCATCCTTTTCATATTTGCTTCTATTTCCCGGCGTAAACCAGGAAGCACTGTTTTATTCTGAGAATTCTTGGCAGTGGGCATCCATGATCCCACTGTGCTTGACCCCAGGGTCTTAGGTCTAGCACGTGATCGCTTATCCCCTAGACTGCTGAGCCGTCATTTAATGATTTGCATGTTTAGCTTGAATCAACTCTTAATATCGCTCAACGACCTCCCATTGTACTTGGTGAGTAGCTGTCTCACTTGCATATTACTTCAATATTAGAAAAGTGATTTAAATAATAATTTTATCAGTAGCAGAAAATACCTTAACTCCTGTTTTACCACACTAAGCATTGGAAGTATAATCGCATGTTCATTCATAAGAGATATTATTATGAAATTCTTGTCCAAGGACCGTAATGTGAATAAATATAATCTGACGAACTACATAAATAATTGACATCTGAGCAACAAAACAATAAAAATGAATTGAGTGGGAAAAATTTCAATTTATTTGTTTATACTTCATTATTTCACTCTCAATAACGATAGCTAACAATTCACACACGACTACTTTTGTGTAGCTGGATTGTTTACCAAAATTTGAAGTTATTATTCATAAAATATTTTCATATGCATGGAATCAATTTACAGATTGTATTCACTAAAAATATAAACAACTGTTTAAATTGCGAAAATGATAATTCAACATAGCAGTTATTTAAATAACAGTACAATTTATTGCTAGCCGCTACCCATCTCTGTTTATAATGAGGCAATATCGAGGCAATCCGCGCAAGGTACACATATGCCGATAAGAGACTGATCGGTTTCAGACCTAAACACCAGTAGGAAGATTCAAACGACCAGTACAGAAATAAGTTTCCACAGTTTTTTTTTACAGAAAATTATTTATTTTCTGTATTTTCAGGTCATATTAAATAATAAGTGTACTTGTTATTAGTTAGTTATAAACAATGTAGGACTTATCGTAGAGATGTCCACTGATTTCAGTCAGCACAATTCTCAGCAGCAACGCCATAGAAGATAGTCTAATTAATATCATAGGCAGTGAAAACAACACCAGGATGCATTTTGTAATTAATGAATAATATCGGGGAATGGAAACTATCGCATAATAATAGTAATAATAATAATAATAATAAAACAAGTGTGAAAGGAAAATAAATCATAAGTATGTTTGCTATACTTAGTCATCTTAGGCTATTTTGCTGTTTCCACCCATAACTTGTGACTAATACATGAATGTCAATCAAGAGGTCTGCAGTTCTTTACATGATAACCTATGCCTAACTTCAGCGTTGCTTATTAAACACTAACACTTCTTTGGAAGCATTTGTCGCATTATATCACTAAAATGTACGCATCATCATTATTGATTAGCATAATAATGTATTTTGTCAGTTGCTTAAAGTACATTATGTTTTTTCAAGAATACGTAACTCCTGCTATTAAAAATATTAGTAATTATTAACTGACGAAATTAGAGGAATCATAACGCGTTGATAAGTATTTCTAGTGATATAAGTTTACTTTAATCTCCATTTGTATTCAGGTTTATTTATATTTACTATTTTCGGTTTTTTTTTTCTGCCAAACATGGTGATATACAAACAATTAAGGCACATATTTGAAAACCAGTTGTTTGACTTTTTTGCCTTCGCACTAATCATACATGTAGTAGATTATCTTTTACAGTTAGTCTGATTTGTGTCGCAAATAAAAAGATTAGTTGAAAGGAAGTGTTTTTTTTCAGAAAATTGATTATTTTAAATGATTCGATTATCTAAATAGTTGAGAAATAAGTATGAGACTGTCTAGATGTTTCGTGTTTGAAAATTTCGGATACTTCATAATCTCCACCACTTCTAATGTCTATATCGTCTTCAAATAGTATAATGTACACTCTAAAGTCTTGAGGTAAGATCCTTTGGATTCTAACTTAGTGTCCTGATAACATTGCCATTATCATGAACATTGATATTTCTGTATCTCATCGTCAGATAACTTGTTATTGTTAACTGTTATTGAACAGTGGAGAGTATACCACAATATCTATCTGTAATTTCTTGGCTCTTAATAGTTTGTCAAATTGTGCCTATCCTCAATAAAATGTACTTCTTTCAAAGAGAAGTAAAAGTTCAACTTAGCTTATTGAAATGTAACTGAGTGGTAGAACATTCTTTGTGTAAACCAACGTAGGATGTTTAGATATATATTTACCTATTGTTAAGTTTTATCAATTTATACACAACTTCTTTTTTCCTTTTTGTAATTTTTAACTCTAAACAACTAGATTAAATGAAAATAATGATATGAAAGTTTCTTAGTAATACTTTCAAAAGATGTGATAATAATTACAAATCAATATATTTTATTTTATATAAAAAATATTTCCTCATTAATTAACCTTTTAGTTGAGTTGAATAAAGCAGTTGTTTTCTTTGAAATACTCATTGTTTAAGTCAGCGGAATAGAGTTTCATCACTTTTTTTTCCTTGTCTGTATATTTTCAAAATAATGTGGACTTTTTTGTATTGACATAAATTGGTAGAACCGTCCCGATTCTTCAAACTGTACATTACTCACAAAGAAATGTTGGTTGCTCCCTCAATGTGCTAGTAATAGTAACGGTTTATTCACTAGAATTAGTTTTGCCCCCAAATGCCCTGGTACGGCCGAGAGTGGGGAGAGTCCGCTCTCCCTCTCGAAATGCTCTCATATGGCCACGCGAATATATAGCCTCTGTCAAGGAAGTCCTACTCACTGCCTTCTCGTGACACCGGGTGTTGTTTACCAAATTGAGAGGACGAAAAGCGAATGTTCGGCGACTTTAACCGGGTTGCTGGGAACCGGAGGAGTTCACCTAAGGGGGAGTTGGAAAAACCGCTGATTCCAAACCAATGGTGAACATGGGCTCCAGGATCCTGAAGGAAAAAATGGCGTATGAACCAATCATTGGTCACCGGCTACCATGGGACTGCATCTCCTCACGATGCTCCACTGCCTTGTGGACTAGACCTTCAGGTCAAAGGCTCGGGGTGTGGCCCCCTAAGAAAACCACCTGCTTCAGTTTGGGCACCTGAGCAGTATCACAGCCCTCACACAAATCAAATGCGATTTGTGAGGCGCATATTTATCTGGTGCTTCCTTGTACCAATATTTATGTGTTTAAATAAATAAATAAAATACTAGAATTAGTTTAAACTGTGTCGATATACTGTTGGTTTATCCGAAAATGAGCAGTTGTAGAGGTTATTTACAGTTTACATCATTCTTATTTAAATTTTCGTATACCGTAGCAGGAAACTGACTTGTGGAATCAACCAATTCGCTGTGAGGAGTGAGATAGTTTTCACGATTATCACTCACTGAATTTGACATTAGGGATTTTCATATTCCAATTTAATCACACAGTCATATCTTGTTTTCCTATAAACCTGAAGGCCCTGAGTTTAATCTCGTTTACATGATAGGTGTCTATGCACTCCTGGATAAACCCTAAACTAAAGCAAAACCTCCCCCCAAACTCTAGTTCTTAGCGCTTCTCCAGCTAATATTAATTTGTGACGAGAACTTTTATGTAAATGCATTCGTTTGTTTTTAATGATGATAAGTTATACGTCATTATCTAATCAAATATCATTCTATCTATTTCGTTCCTCTTTGTTGTGACCCATCCTATTGCTACTGGTCTACTTGTAGAGTGATACTCAGTGTAAGCCAGAACTGGTTTCTTCAATTACTGCCCATCATAATATTGCCAATAAACAAACAGAAGACGATGAAATTGTGTTTAAAAATGTGAAATTAATAAACTCTACAGATAATAAGTCTCACTCCCCGATTGATAGCGAAAATGACACAGCCGGTGTTACACAGTGTGATGATGAATATGACACTTTGGATGAATTATTCGACATTGCAAAATTGTTAACGTACTCTATGGATAACCGACAATCAGTATCTGCAGGAAAAATACATTTAAAAGCAGATGACGATGGTTATGAACCAAATGCAGAGAAAGCATTTGTTAATAATAATAATAGTGGTGGTGGTGATGATGATGATATCAAATATCAGCCATCACAAACGACTGATAATAACCTAATATCAAGCCGTAATGTGGAAATAAAACAAATTGTCATTGGGTATCCTGACCGTATGTCCATTGTAACGGAAGAGAATGATGAAGATTATGCATCGGAAGCTTCAATTAATCAAGAAAATTGTCATAAATGCAGTGAAATACTGATGGATGAATTATCATCCGACCGACAAGATATGTCTAAAGATCCATCTCAAGAGCAAATAACAGAATTCGTTGATAATCCCAATAAAGTAATTCTTCAATTGATCCATCCCTTATTTATTTTGTAGTGTTGTTTTTATCCATTATATGTTGTCTAAAAGTTCTCACTAACTGTTGTCAACTTTTTCGTTTGTTTTTCATCCTGTCTCGGCATGACTTTTGTCTTACTCTCCAATGTAATCAGTGTTTTCCTAAACGTCTCTCATCGTTCTTATCGTAAATAGCTGGTTTAATCAAATGTCTGGTTTTCAGTATCATTTAATACCATTCACTACTTACCTAGTAATCCAACTTTACTGCTAATTTATTTTCTTTTCAAAAATTTCATAACAAATCACAGTGCGTACGAATGGAATCAAGATCTTCTTCGAGTAAGTAATTTGCCTTGGTAATATATTGACAGTAATCTAATATTAATCTCTGCTCTTTTATGTGTAAATATTGTTCGTACACATAATGGAAATTCGGTGTTTTAATATTACTTGGTGTTTTTATAAATTGAGCTTCATACTATATTTCGTAATTTTTTTTTCTATATTGTACCAGTTCTGCAATTTGACTGATTGTCTCACACGGGAATAATCATCTTGTCGTTGTTGTTTTTGCACACATGTTATTGTCATTATTCTTCTGCTCTTTAATTGTAAACTTCGATTCGGCCTGGCACAAATGTGCATCGGCCAAAGTCCCTATACCAAATTAACATAACAAGTTGAATAATGAGATTGAAATCATCGCAGTAGTAATGGTCTAAAAATAGCTTGACAGGTAAATTGATTTTCAGCATATAGACAAGGTGGTTGACAATTTAAAAACAATGAAACCAGTTGTTTTGTTGATGATCACATTTCAGAACATTTAGCTTGAATACGACCAACCATAAATTTGTTAATCATAATTTGATTTCGGTTTGTAATTTATCCAAAACGATGAGATATGTCCAATTTCATAACAGTATTTGAGAATTTTATTCTATTTTATCTTGTGTTTTAGCTTCCGATGTAACAACGATCGATGAAAACGATATTGCATGTGAAATCGAAATCCACCCGCAACCATTGGATCATTGGGTAGAAGATTCTTATGTAAGTATTTTTTTAACAGGTAAAATACATCACAACTTAATTGGTAGAATTCAATCAGCAATAACGATTTCGACGAACAGGACATTGTTCGTTTCTCAAAAATCATTCAGTTATAAGCACCTCAACCTTTCAGTAGGTCACCCATGACCCGGAAGGCTCAGTGGGAACATCTCATACTGTTGGGCTGGTTGTTCCGGGTCCAAATCTCACAGCGACCATTAGTTCTCTCAGGATTAAAGATTATAGATTACACCTTGCTGACGAGTGGCGACTAATATAAAATTTATGTCTAGAGCTTCTTGCTGACTACCTCCAACTACAGAAGTTGGTTTTCCGTTCGCTTAGTCTTAAAGTGATATGTAAGAACTCAGTCAAATTACGTGATACTCACTGAATAGATAACGAATATATTTCATATAGAGCTCCAAGTGTTAATTCATAATATTATATGACGTCCTTTCCACTGAATTTACTGGGATTCTTTAACAACTTTACGGTATTTTCACTACCATATTCCGTATTTAAAGGTAATTAGTACTAAATTTTGGAGTTATATTTTTTTTTTACTTGTTAACACTTATCATCATCAACATGGGTTGCTGCTATTCTACAAAAAGACTTAAGCTTTATGTTTGAGCACATCAGTTTTACTGATGAATATACTTTTAGTGGCTTAGCACGAGCATTAAAATTAAATGCGTTCTATATGCAAGGAGGCCATTCCTAAGAAATATCTTCAGTGATACACACGTATGCATACTCACAGATGAGCTTAATTACTTCCTGCTGATCCCAGAATTTTTTTACCTAGTCACTATGATCCAAGAAATTCAAACATAACATTTTAAGACTAATTAAAGGGAAGATTGTACATGAGGTGTTTATTTTTACTACCATACTTCCGCTTTGTTTACGAAAGCCTTTCTTTCTGTTAGGTAAGTTGAATAATATTGAGTAACGCTTTATTATCCTGTATATTCTCTATCTCCTCTCATTTTAATTAATTAGGCCACAGTCGTTCGTCATACACCTGTAATTACACCTACTACAGTGACTCCTGTAAATACTGCAAATCATAATACAGAAATGGACAATTTGATTCAAGAAAATTTAGAAGTTTATAATCCTCATGAAGAATATGCAAAAAAACAATTTGATTCTAAAGTATGAATGTTTTGACTGATCACGTTTATTTTCCTATATTTTCTTTTTTTTGCAATTACTACCGCTTATAATTAGCATGGTTTCACGTACAACAAACTTACATCAAGCAAGTTTATAGTGACGTTGAAAGTAATTCTTGCTAACAAATTGATATAATCTGCTGAACAATCTGAAGTCAAAAATGATGGAGATGAAATGTGGCTCAGGAGGATGATTTTATTTAAATCGAGTTCTCTGAGCTAGGTGATTTCATCATGAAGCTTTCTTTCTCTCTCTAGACAATATCATCAGCACATACTTCAGGTAGAAATGATCTATAAGGACTCCCCACAGGCTGCTAGTAACTTGTGGAGAGTCCTTATAGATCATTTCTACCTGAAGTATGTGCTGATGATATTGTCTAGAGAGAGAAAGAAAGCTTCATGATGAAATCACCTAGCTCAGAGAACTCAATAATAGTTGGCTATCACTTTATAACTGTGTTATCCTAGTTATCATCAGTCTTCACTTATCATTTGGAACTGGATTGAATCGTAGATCTTGTAATAATGTGGCTAAAATCAGTTTGGACCGTGGTACTTTTAGTGGTTTTCCCCACTTCACATGTTGCTCATCTCTGTATTTTACATTCTTTTATAATGAATTGTGCATATTCAAACTCATACACTTCAAATAACTATACTAAACTGATAATTTTTAATCCTAAAGATAACGATTGTAATTATGTTAATCAAAGTATTTTCTTCAGGACTTTTCGGAAATGCCCCGTAAAATCCAGGAACAATTATGTGTATTTATTTGTTCATTTTAAATCTGATTAATGGAGTACCTACATATATTATTATTGATCTTCGTATTTTCCAGAAATCCTTATTTTCAGCTTCAATATTCCTAGATTTCTGTAATTGAGTTAATCTAAAAAGCAAAAATACTATCCTATTTTACCGTCTGTATTTGTTTAGGCTTCAATATTGGTAGATTTGTCTGGTTATTGAAACCAATTAGATATCCAGTAGTGTAGGTGTTCGGCATTCCAGCTACAGGTCTTGTGGTCAATTAGTTGATGTGATACGATAAACAACTTAGACCTCAATTGAATTTCAATTCTTCACTTTACTAATCAACCCCTGTATCAAATATGCAAATCAATCAAACCAGTCTATGCATCGATCAATTTTGAGTCAAATTACATCAGCAATTACATCTTATTTAGCAGACAGCTTGATAGTATGGCAATAGCGATAATGTTTTTTTTTAAAAATTATTTACAACATTCGTTGCGAATTATAAATGTGTTAGAATCGACATTTAGTCACGCTGTTTCTCCCGCCCTAGTTATTTAATTTCTTTTCTTGATGTGCTAATATATCACTTGACGACGGAGGACCAATGCATATATTTTACCAAGTCGCTTGTTGTTTCTTTATATCTATCCTTTATTCTAAATCTATCTGTCTATTGCTTGTTAGATTTAAGTAATATTGATTTTCTGTGGGTTGACAGTTTAAATTTTTTTGAAGATTGTAGTTGATTTTCTTCTATTCACTAATGTTTACCAACAACCCCCGTCCTACCTCCTATTTTCATCATCGAAATAGTCATCGTATAGGTGTATCACTCAATTTCTTTCTGCTTTTTTCGTCTACTTATATAAGCATTGTTAGTGAGATAATATAGGGTGAAGCAATGATACCATAATCAAGTAAAGATATTTGGATCTCGAAAACGCTAACTTACTGAGAATCATTGCAATATCAATCATATTAATTTTCTTTTAAATCATGAACCGATCATTGTTAGATCACCGTTGAAAACACGGGAGCATTGAGCGGTCGTTTCGTCCTGGTACGGAACTTCTCATTTGTGCTCATCCACGATTGGCTAGTTAGCTTCATAACGTTAAAGATAATGTTGGTTGAAATGATCCAACGGCTGTTTGTACAAACCATTTTCAATCTCATAGTTGAAATCATGACTCAATTGAAGCTAGACCTCTATAGAAAACCTGGAAGCACTGGACGGTCGTTTCGTCCTATTGTGGGATTCCTCAGCAGTGCGCATTCACGATCGCGCCTCTCGAGATCTGAACTCAGAACCCATCAGTTTCGCGCGCGAGCGCTTAACCTCTAGACCACTGAGCCGACATTCAACGGTGTTTAATGTCTAACTTCAACCAATCTCTAAATACACTTTTCATGTATTGTTTATACATCTATGTCACGTTATATACATTCACTAATCTGACTGATTAACCATTTAATGATCTAGACGTGAGTGCTAATCAGTTTTCCCTACACAACAAATATATGGACGATGACTATTCTCTTTTTTTTTTAAAAAAAATAATTTCTCTTCAAATTCTACAATTGTATATCCAAATTAATAACCCCAAAATGTGACCAGGTTTAAGTCAAAATACATCGTCTAAAAATTGTTTGTAATATAAAATCAATTCGTTAATATTTGGATGATTAATATAAAGTGTTGACTTGATTAAGTTTATTCGTTAAATGAAATTGTGAGATTAGTGATCAGAATAAAAATGGTTAACATGGGGTGAGAGAGATAATGATGTAATTACAAATTAGAAATCACGTACTATGTAGAATAATATGAATTCGGTACGAATTAGTAAGTAGGGATGGATATTGAATGTATTTATTTAAAAGGTTGGCAGGTGATATAATAATAGTGATAATATGTGACTAGATGTGATTAAGATAAGTTTAAGCTATGAAAATGCAAATAAGAAGGTTGTATAAACATTAATATTTCCTTGGAAAAGCTTGGACCAGATTGCCAGGCGAAACGTTGGATTTTCTTCAAATTCATTCGCTGAGATTTTGCAAATATATTCTTCCCATTTAATGTCTCACATCCACTTGGTGCCCAAATACTGTAAAACTATTTATTTTATTTAAACACATAAATATTGGTACAAGGAAGCACCAGATAAATATGCGCCTCACAAATCGCATTTGATTTGTGTGAGGGCTGTGATACTGCCCAGGTGCCCAAACTGAAGCAGGTGGTTTTCTTAGGGGGCCACACCCCGAGCCTTTGACCTGAAGGTCTAGTCCACAAGGCAGTGGAGCATCGTGAGGAGATGCAGTCCCATGGTAGCCGGTGACCAATGATTGGTTCATACGCCATTTTTTCCTTCAGGATCCTGGAGCCCATGTTCACCATTGGTTTGAAATCAGGGTTTTCCAACTCCCCTAGGTGAACTCTCCGTGTCCAGCAACCCGGTTAAAGTGCCGGACATTCGCCTTTCGTCCTCTCAATTTTGTAAACAACACCGGTGTCACGAGAAGGCAGTGAGTAGGACTTCCCTGACAGAGGCTATATATTCGCGTGGCCATATGAGAGCATTTCGAGAGGGAGAGCGGACTCTCCCCACTCTCGGCCGTACCAGGGCATTTGGGGGCCCTATTCGTTATAATTTAGACGAAAGTTCTTATATATTAATATTTACTTTGTGATAATATGAAAATAAATGAATATGTATTAAACAGAGGAATATTCGTTAACTCGATTGTAATTCTTTGTTCATGCCTTGAATTTATCTCTTTACTCATGAAGGTAGAAGACATACTGAGTTGCAAGTACTTTTGTTATCGTTGTCTTCCAACGATTGCCTCTGTGACGAAACTGCTAATTCTGTAACCTGGTGAGAGGGGAAGGCTAGTGTGGCAACTACTAGATTGGTATCATGAGTTGGTTGGTTGGTGAGGTCTTGAGCGTTTAACGATTGACACACGTATTACACATACCGAAATATCTAACTCGTTACTCTATTCTGTGCATCATAATAGTTAGAATTTAGCTGAGAGTGATTATTAGTCCATTGAATCATTAATTTGTATTTGTGATGTGTAAGCTTATGGAGGTTTCAGGATTATTATTTACGTGTTTTTCGTTACCTACAATTGGGGGTGGGGAGATCTTAGGTTGTATCGCTCAAAATCGACTACACGGAAATAAAAATTTCATTCTCCAAATTTTCTCTACATATTGAATTTTCATGTTATTTCATCTGCTAGTATTTATTGACCATTCTTTCGATTTTGTGGAATTTGTTGTATGTCGTTGATATGATTTGTAGTAACTTGGTCATTGAACGTTTGTTCCTATGCCCTATGTTATTCACGATTGATTGACTTACTGTTGTAAAACACAGTCAATTTAATTTTTATATATCTTTGTATTGAAATGTATACTCAACCTACTATTCATCTGGGGACTGAGACTCATGCTAGTATCATTTAAAGTATCCCATATATTAATTTATCTAGCAATACACTGAATGGCTTCAACTAAAGCTCTATATTCCATATAATAGTTGTAGTTTAGGTGTTTTTCTAATTGTTATTCACCAAATAACTGTTCTGAATGCGTATAAGTCATTAAAGCTATTTATTATATTTTTCATGTCATATTTAGTTCGCTTTACTATATAGCAAACCTAAACTTTACATGCACAAGTGTGGTGATTTTTAAGTACTTCAAATGATTGTGGTATTTCCCACCTATACTTAATCTAAATATGTTTCATTATTTCCTTTTCAAGTAATTTAGGTAGACAAACTACTTAAACTTCATGTTATTTTAATATGTAGTGTTATCAAGAACTAAAATTCGCGATTAATATTGACCGACAGATTATTTATTAATGTACCTACCAATGTATAAGTATTGATCAGTCCACCGCCGCTTCTCCTGTGTGCTCACATTTTGATGGTGCTGTAAAATGCTTCATGAATTCATGGTAAACTACTGCGCGTGTGTGTGTAGCGGAGTGTGTGTATGATTTCAAACTTTAAGAAAAATCAAGTACTACTACTTTTATTAGCACGTGCTTAAAAAGTATATTCAAGGTGGTTTCTTTTTCAAAATTACAATAGTAATGCAAATACTGTGAGTGCAGAGTCGTATGTGTAACATTGAGCTCAGTTCCTAGATCGCATGTTCATAACGTACATTTATTAAAGTTTCAAAGAGTTCCACTTATGTCATTGATGGATAAATGCATAAATAAATACTTTTCATTTTGTTGAACTATGCTTTTAATTTCAGTAAATTCGTAGCATACATAAATCATTTGTGGGTATCTGTCTTTAACTTCATTCTCGAATAATCCACTCACTGTTAATTGGTTATTAGGATTAAGAACCTTTTTTGACTGAGGTGTTCGGTTTACGTATACACAGCAATCTACTTACTGAGTCGCTGAAACTCGCCACTAGGATTGCACTACATAAATCGTATATCAATTAGTGACTATCCACCGGTTTATTGTCCAGAAGAATGGGTTATGTGACCCCATAGCTTTTACAAATTCCTGATTACACAAGAATTCCATTTGGTAATTTTTTCCGACTCTTATCAATTTATAGATTAATATTCTTGATGTTAAATTACTGTCAAGTTGATTCAATTTCTCCTATTTCGGTGACTAATGTGTCTTTTTGAACAATATCGTTAGTTAACTGACAAGATTCTAAACTTGTATCAATCAAAACAGTCAAGCCCATTCTAAAACCTTGCCATTTATTTAGGTACATCCTACTATCTCGAATATTGTTTTCATTTAATAAGTACAGGTTTATTCATTTGATTTCGAGCCACATTCAAATAACAACGATTAAAGGTCATAGATTTAGTAGTTTCAAATAAATATCTATCGTTCCTATAAATTAATCCTTTATTTTCTACTAACTAATGACAGACTTAACATCAAAACTATATCAAATCTATTGTTGTTCTGTTTTCCTTATTCATTTATTTCCAACTCCTGCTGTAGTGAATGAGAACACAAGTGGGGACAATCGAATGTATTTGAATACAAAATTACAGAATGTCTTAATAAAATCTGAGAACCATACAATAAATAATTCATTTGCAAAATGTTAATCAATCGTCTCAGACTTGATTTTTCCTTCGTTTCCACAGCAATCATTCTACATTCTCGTTCTCTTTTCTTCTATCTTCTTAACCTTCCGCCGCCAGGCGTTTCACTTTCAATCGGTGATACATACTACTTATATATGTTGACATCAATAGCACATACCACACTACAACTTTAAATACCGTTACATAATCTATTGCACAATATTCTGGTATTATTATATATTCTGTCAGTCATATCGATATGAATTTAAATGAAAAGTGTTGGATTATTGTTTGTTTGTGTTACTTGTTTAATGTTTGACATCTACTGAATTTCTCTTCCAAATAAGTTCTTTTCTTAATTAGCAAGTCATTACTCGAATAAACAACATCACACCTCATTCTATTAATCGATCGTCTGCATGTCTTTTCTAGTTCTTATATTTATTCAGAAATATTTCAACAAAAAACAACAATTAACCCTTTATAATTTAATAAATTTAGTATTATCTACTTATTAAGTGCCGCAGAGTTATTCTCATGAATTCGAAAAATATACCTACTTTGGAATATCACTGATTAGTTACGCACTTATTCTTACTTATGAAAAGAAGAGATAATTTGTAAGTCAATTCACAAAAACACAAGTGCGTATAATGAATATGTAAAGAGAGGGACAGTGAGAGAGTGAATGGAATCATTATTGCTCACCTTAAATAATTTAGAGTAAGTTCAAATACATAATTCTCATTGGATGATACCTCGTATCCTGAAAATTCGATCTCAACTCTAAATCTTAAAACCGTGCTCATACGGTTAAATTAGGCTTGATGAAACTCTCCGAAAATCTAATTTTCTAGAATATACTTAAAAATTACATAAACGTCCACTTTTTTTATAACTAGTAAAATAATGAAGCAACATTATAAGCTCATGGTTATTGTTTTAATATTTAGTGATATATTTACATATTAGCCGTACCCACATGTGAATCATGTATATATATATATATATATATATATATATATATATATATATATATATAGGTAATAAACCCAGTTTGGTATTTTTACGGTCCTCTTATTTAAAATTAGGTTAATTAATGAATATTGGTTTATTAGCCAATAAAATTATTTAATGAGTGTATCGCATGTATGTGTGGAAGTATTGTTATACACCTACCTCGAATGTTTTGTAGCTTTTTATATGCGCTTTGTACTTTTGAATATTTAAACAATGTAATATTTGGTTTGTTTTAATGATGGCGACCAATCTTGGATGAAATCATCTTAGTTCATCGCTATCTACATTTGATTCAATTATCTAATAACACGTTAAGCAAAGTTACATTCAATTAAAGCATTTGGTATATTTTGCTGATCTTGTGATATTGTGTTTAACTAGATAACCAGAAAGTCATTGGTTTGTTCCTACTTAGTAAAGTTTACTTAGCTATACTTTATCAGTAAAGATATTTTATAGCCTACTGCATGGGTATGCGTATATGGTTATTGAGTTGCATATGAAATTTCTGATCGAATTTGATCTCTATTTGGTTCACTTTTAAAGATTTTTATGTCATGTTAGCCAATTTTGGTACTTCAATTAGTAGACAACATTCTTCGAGCGAGACTATAGTCTATAGACGAGCAAATCAAATACCGCCTGTTGGAATTCTGTGCGAAATTCATCACATTCATATAGCTACATGCCATGACTGTACTAAAGCTGATGTCAGGTCGTTATGAAAACGCCAACAGTTGATACTATTTCCTGACCTTATTTTGAATCAAATAAGTGGTTACATTTCTTCAACGTCAAATGTCGTTCATAAATTTGAGTCTAGATAGTTTGTGTTCTACAATTTGTAAACTAATGTTTAACAAATGACTACTAACAAAAGAAATATTTGAAATACTGATTAGTAAGTTTTGTTTAGTAATTGATTAGCATCATGTTTTGCCAAAAAATGTCCATAAAAGTTTTGTTATTCACAATATCAACTGTTATCGCTATGAGTTTATAGGCATCCATATTTTGTAAGGTCTTAATTAACTAGAAGAACAAGTAAAAATTGTCATTATAATCGTTATCGCTTCTGTCCTTAAATTCAATTTCTTAGTTAGGTATTGGTTATAATTATTACAATAAAGCCGTCGAAATAGAAGAATTTGAAGATTTGAACAATGGAACAAATCACCAATTACCTAGTGAAACTCGTCTACGAACCATACCACTAGAACGATTTATTACTGAGGAACAACATATAAATGTAGAGAATTTAAAACATCAATCTCAGCCGATGCGTAATTATTGTGATTCTGAAAGTTTGGTTAAAATGAATATTGTATCCGATGATAATTTAGAGGATCGTACAAGATGGCGTACTTGTCCATCTTTGATAGTAAGTTCAATCGATGTGGTGTGCAACACTGGCGTAAATTTCACGTTCTATATTGGCCTTTTAATCGTTGTGCTTTCAATCAACGCAACTTTTGCATTGTTAACTAACAGCCATCTAACACCTAATTCGCCAAAACTTGAAAATCTGATCAGGCTTAATTATTTTTGTAAGAACTACATAACACAACCATCATTTACAACTAACCATTTTCGCTATACCACTGACTGCTTTTCATCAGGTGTAAAATTATTAGTATATTGTATTCTCTGTCGTGCTAATTAATCAATTACTGATCCAGCTTAATTTTCTTGATTATACTTGTTTTATGAAAATAATGAATCAATTTAGTATATTGTCAATGAAATAGGTCTACTTTTTGATATTATTGAGTAACTGAAGTAATTAATTACTTCTGTTTTCCAGCTGAACTATTTTACTCGATTGTTTTCAATCAATAAACTCCGTTTATCCAGATTTCTATTGAATTGTGATGAGAATTTTACTAGCCAATTATTATAAGACATCGGGAAAAGTATTTGTTGATGAATCTGTTAAAGTCCTGAGTTTGTAAAATTATAGTACCTATTTAGCAGTAGATTCTTATAGTTGAACCTTAAAGAGATGTTCAGGAAAAAGGTGATATCACTGACCCGAATGCCAACTAACTAGTGTTTCAGGTTTGGTTGTATTTACGACTACTTTTTATGAAGATCAAGCATATGAAGAGGTGGTTTTCGTCACAGACTGACACTTATTTGGACAACCATTCAAAATCAGGGAGCACTGAACAGATCTTTCGTTTTAGTAAGAGACTCCTCAGAGGTCCGTATATTCGGTCACATCAGTGATCGAGTCGAGGACCTTTAGGTTTCGTCATAGCTTGTGCCTAATGCATTGAATTGGAATCGATTTGTTAATATTTTCAAGTTGTCGTGATATAATGTGGTGATATGCATAATCTATTCTTTTTCTATCTATCGCTTCCTACAGGATTTTGATTTATGCTGCATAATTAGTGACCAGTTAGTCGTGTATCAACATCTTATCACTCGTTTATTTATCCATGATGTAACTGACAAGTAGTCGGGACATATGCTTTTTTGTTACCCACTAAACAATTGGCGAAGTAGCCAACTGGTGGGCTCATATATATATATATATATACTGCTAATAATATTACTAATAGTAATAATAATATTACTATTGTGGGTTCGCTCTTAGTTCTTGGCTAATATCGGTTTACTTCACAAGTTATTAATGATAATTTGTAAAATATTTAATTACTACTATTTTTTTCTGTTACTAATACGTCTGGTGAATACACTACAGTGTAGGTATTTTTCAACTCCTCATTCTCATCAGAAGTTTATGCTTTTTTATTTAGTGCTTTTGTCGCTCTCTTATCTTGAAATATTCCCATCAAATTGGCCACCATTTTTACAATGTTATGTGTGCCTAACACTTATTGTCCGTCATCTGTAGTTTTTTGGGTTTTTTTTCTATCTTTTGTCATGCAAATATAATGGCGCCAGTGTAACACCCTTTTCATCATGTAAATTCGTTTCTGTTGGCAAATTTAAAATTAACTCAATTTGTTATTTGTTTCTTGAAAATAATCTTGGTTAACTAGTGTTATAACAGTCAATCCTAAATGGCTGTTTTAAACAGAGGTGTCTGTAACCTTGGCTTTATAATGATGCATAGATTTATATCTATGTAAAAGAGCATGTGTATCGTTGGTGTATGCCAATAAATGTCGCTAATATATATTAGTAGTACTGTTCTTCCTATAAGATTGGTTTTTTACATAAACACTCAGTTGAGTTAGGTGGATGCTAAATCATCCAACTACTTAGTTACTTTAAAAGCGAATCTTTGAATAATTAGCTACACTTTAAAGGCAATAACAATCGACAGTTCCATGACCTAATATACACCCATCGGTTTTATTATCGATGGATGTGATCAATAATAGGCTTAATTTCGACTAAAATACTGGAACTATTAAGATTCTGATTGTAGTCGAACTGCAGTCAAGCATAAAAAATCAAACGAAATGTATCAAACGGAATACAAACATGGTGGTAGTGACCGAAATATACGGGAATATGTTCACCAACAGGAAGTTGTAGAATTTATTCACACAGTACTCAATAGAAAAATCAATCAATCCAACGAAGACAAAACTCATTGTTAATTATATAATGCTAACACCATCTATTTTTGAAGTTTCATTTCAAGAAGTCGGTCATAAGTGCTATATTGAAAGCTTTGTAACCTGGAGAGGATGTCAATGAAAAGAATACTGATTCATGACAATCAATTTCATTTCAAAGCGAAATTAGATGAGCTACATATAAACTTAATGTATGTTGAATGCATGTAACATAAAAATAAATTAGTTGGAGAACAGTGGTCTATTGGTTATTGATCATTGGTTTGAAGCTTAAACCTTAGGTTTCATCTAGTTTGGTTTGAGCGACCTGGTAGTTATCATCACGATGCACACAAATATGATTACACGAACTGGTACTTAATTACGAATTTGTTCTTTTTTTAACTCAATACACTTTGTTGATATTTACAGAGGAATGAATAGTTTTAAGTGCTCATAACTGTGGTTAGGAAATTTTCAGAGTATAAATTGACCAAGTCTTTTAAATTGCTTACAGTCAAAAAATTAAATAATGTGTTCTATTGACTGCTTACTTGAGGTTGTACTCAAGACCTATTAACTTATCGGCGAAACTAATGTTGCTATACAGTGTAAACGTAAATGTTAAAAAATGTTTATATTGTCTTCACTCAAAGTTAATTATCAGTGAAGGCTTCAGTTGAGATGGCTGGGACATGTGTTACGTATGCCCAACCACCGACTGCCCCGACGTGCAATGCTTTATGGTGTACGAATAGGTTGGAAGAAAGCTATGGGCGGCCATACCAAAACATGGCATAAATCCATGAAGTCGCTGACAAGTGGACTGGGCCGTGTTGGTAGGTGTAAACTACCTGGTTGGGATTCGCAAGATGATAGCAATCGATGGTTAGAGACCTTGAATGATATGGCTCAAAATCGTTTGCAATGGCGAAGGTACATCCACTCTTTGTGTTCTACCAAATTCTAATCTTCTGAATTCTTCATGTCTCTATCATTTTTCTCTTTCCAAATTTATTTCACTGTATTATACTCCTTCGATAACATCTTCAAACCCTTATCTTTCACATAATACTTATACTCTTACTACTTCTACCAATATGGGATTTGAATCGACAACTTCATCTCTGTGATAATGTGGTATGGCAACTCGAACTGATGTATGTAGGTACGAAGTTCTACGTTGTAACTGACTGACTGACCGAAGACTTCAGTAATAAAATTATTGTTTTACGAATCAATGATACTTTGAAGAATAAAAAGATCAAAGTAATTGACACTGGTAACCTTCATTCTAGGTAATTACTATACCATGCCCAGTCATTGTTCGTGTGTTCGAGTCTATTTGTACAAAGTAATCCATACTTCAATGTTTAAATGATAATTTACTTTAATTAATTACGTTTTATTTAATTAAAATAACTCATAATGTCATTGAATAAGAAAAAGAGTATTCAGTGAAGAAAATTTTCTTTTCAACGAAATCATTTACTCCTGTAGACATATATTTTCTATATGACTATATATGCGAATGTACAGCGTAAGTAAATGATTTCGTCGAAAAGAAAATTTTCTTCTCTGAATACTCTTTTACGTTTTATTTCTTACATTTTGTGTACAATTGCTAGAATTCCTTTTTTTTCAAATTTACAAATATTTTACAGATTAAATTAGTTAGCATATCTATTGTTTTCTTTTCTTATACACAATCACTTATTACTGAAAATACCTTACAACTATAAAACCAATTAAAATTATCTAAAGTGATGTAATATTATAGGAACATTTTGAGTTGAAGCAATGTTTTTCTTAATCCCATCGATACAATACGAAAAAGGACTGCTAAAGACATGAATATTTCCACATTAGTATTAATAAATATACTACCAAATAAATTTAATTGTTAACATATCTTTATATGAACTACAATTTTGTTTCATACAGGGTTCCAAAATGGATAAAAATATTTACATGAATAGTAGTACGTCGATGACGGTAATCAAAACAACTAATTAATTATCATTTGTTTTTATTTATATTCAAAGTTCATTTCTAATTTACTGAAATATTTATTTGAATTCTTATTTTAATATTTTTCTTATTTCCATGTTAATTAACATGTTTAAATTAACGATATTTAAGTGTATAGTAGATTTATTCAATATGTTTACTCTTGTTTCAGTCAAGTCTATGGTTTAACAGGTATATGTATATATATTCTTATAAAATTGTATCATATGAGTTGAGTTTCTCTAACAACTTATATCCTAATTTTTAGCTTGCCTTTATGATGATGAATTAATCATGAATTTTTCTGTGCATGCGTATATGATATGCATTGGATTTGATGAAAAATATCTACCAGTTGACTTTGAAGCAGGAATACCGTGAAAATAAAGTTCTTCATTTTTTATTTCAGTCATGACATCATATAATTTTACTTTCCATTGCTCGTTCTTTGTTTGCCTTTATTCTTTTTTTTTTGGTCATTTAGTTCTACTCTTTTATGCTTCGTTAATTTTCATCTCCCTGGTTCTATATAGTTTGTTGAATAATTGAATAATTTGTATATACATAAAGATTATTGTTTTATTTTAGCTTCCAACGAGAGAATCAATTGAACAGCCAAGGTGTCATGCTTGTGCAGAGGTGGTCTATCCTTTAGAAGCTTTACAGACTATTGGTCGAGTTTATCATAAAACCTGTTTCAAGTGTCATCAATGTCATCGTGTTCTAAGGTAATTTATTCTCAAATAATAGTAATTACTATTCATTCTTGTTGATTATTCTCATAAGATTTTATTTAAAGACTTCCAGGTAGTTGAGTTTCAAATTTTTTGTTGCAGTGTTAACTTAATGTTTAGAACAAATGACTATTGATAAGTGAGTTGCATCTTTGAAACCCTCTCCTCCCCAAACTTCGACTTGGATAGTCGAGTGGAATCACTAACCATGTATGCATATACCATTACTTAATGGTTAGTATAAATTCCTAGGCAGTGGTGACTATTTTGAATATTGACATTAGTTTTGTCTATCAAACTGACCCACCTGAAGTTTACTAAAATAACTGTTTAGTACTTGATGATCGTCTGCCGTACATTGATTATTTATTTATTATTTATTTAAACACAAATATTGGTACAAGGAAGCACCAGATAAATATGCGCCTCACAAATCGCATTTGATTTGTGTGAGGGCTGTGATACTGCCCAGGTGCCCAAACTGAAGCAGGTGGTTTTCTTAGGGGGCCACACCCCGAGCCTTTGACCTGAAGGTCTAGTCCACAAGGCAGTGGAGCATCGTGAGGAGATGCAGTCCCATGGTAGCCGGTGACCAACGATTGGTTCATACGCCATTTTTTCCTTCAGGATCCTGGAGCCCATGTTCACCATTGGTTTGGAATCAGGGTTTTCCAACTCCCCTAGGTGAACTCTCCGTGTCCAGCAACCCGGTTAAAGTGCCGGACATTCGCCTTTCGTCCTCTCAATTTTGTAAACAACACCGGTGTCACGAGAAGGCAGTGAGTAGGACTTCCCTGACAGAGGCTATATATTCTCGTGGCCATATGAGAGCATTTCGAGAGGGAGAGCGGACTCTCCCCACTCTCGGCCGTACCAGGGTATTTGGGGGCAACATCATCGATCACCAAGACAACTTTCTGATAGTTCCTTGGACTGAGGCATAATATGCTAGTTATATCCATGGTTGTTCCGTCTCCCAGATACCTCCGTTTACTCACAGCCATTTCTTCAATTTGTGATCACTTTGTTTTGTTGGCCCGTGAACCTATAGATGATATATATTTGTTCAGATCCTCTTGATCCCCAGCTGGCCTAGGCAGGATGTAATTTCATAGCTATCAAAACATTAACTGTGGCCTGTCAATATCATTTTCGGAACTTCATGGTCCGCTACAACATGTCGAATTACTACCTCCGCCACTGTTCTTCCTTGTTGGTCAGGAATGGCAACCATGTTCAACCATCGTGTAGCGTGCTCCATCATCACCAACAGGTACTGATTCCCGTTAGATGCTCGTGGAAACGGTCCCATAATGTCTACTGACCGTAGACCTCTCACGGTTGCCTCAGGAATGGGCAGCAGAGGCATGCTTATGCACTGATCTCCATTCATTAATTGGTCTTAGGAACAGGCAAGTACATATATCTTCACGTCCCCCTTCAGCCTTGGCCGCTATAGACTTTTTCGTGAGAGGCTGGTTGTTCTCCTAACACCTGCATGAGCCGTTTGGTGGCATTCATCGATCACCTCACAGCGTAATTGTCTCGTGATTACCGCTACTTAGCTCCCGTCGTCTCCTCTCCAAGTTAGCGTTCCTGAAGCATTTAGACTTAACCGATCTATCTGGTTGAGAAGTGTGGTTACATTCTGGTTAGGTTCGGTGTATTAGCGTCAGCCCTTTCGGCTAGCGCTCATCTCTCTGCCTTGAGCTTTGAATTGGGATCCTGACAATGAACAATTGTTCCTGGATCCAACTGCACTGTGTTGACTCCGAAGACCACTTCGGGTAAATCGCCATCGTTCTCTGGTCGCATTAGATTATCTGCAACCATATTTTCTCTCATTATTTGACCAATCGTAAAACCATGCTTCTGTACGCGCAACGTCTGTCATGATAATTTCCTCCAAGGGTCTTTTGTTGTTTTACCCATTGTAGTGGAATTGTCGACCAAGTATATACGATTTCCATTTGTCTACCACCCAGATGATCACTAAAAATTCTTTTCCAGTGGTTGAGAACTTCTGTTACTTATTATCGTATATCCTTCAATTAGCCCCTCCACGGAGACTGGCGTCTTGTATTCGTTCGTTACTGTTGACACAGCCGAACTCGTCAGTTGTAAAGCTGCTCTAGCCATTTTCTGGATGTCCTTTGGCTGTGCGACATTCGCCACCCAAAGCTGTTGGCCTATCATCCCGGGAACACTCTGGGAATTAAAATGCCAGCAACTATTCTTTCGATTCCCCTTCCAGTGCATGTAATGCACGTTGAAGCAAGTTAGTTGGCGTAGATGTCAATACAAGTAGGTCTCGGTCTGGCGCAAGATGCGTAACTTGAAACTTCTGTAATACTGCCTACTGCTAAGCCAGACCTTCAGACTCCGTCAGCACCCGAGAAACGAGGATGTCCCGTGATTCCTCTCCATCATCAGGAGCGACAGCGTCGGAAGCCTCCTTTGCCCTGCTGCACACTTGTGTCCCCAAGACTGTCACCTTCACTCACTGCTACTACGCAACAACCAGCGCTTCTATGTCCTAGAACTGGCTCAGATAGCTCTTCATGTCTTCATCTTCAAACGACTCTGGTCACGGCATTTTCCCCCTGATTCTTGGCAGCGACACCAAATATAGAACGAGGCAATGGGCAAAAGGAATGTTTATTATGATAAATTACAGTGCAACTATAGTATGTATACATAGCCTTCGATCATCCACTTGCATCTTGCAATGTTTCCTGCAATCTGATCTCTTGTCTCAGTCTTACGACCGTGACAGCTTCGACGCCACTTTCCTCTATATACTACTTACAAGCGATCTTTTTAATGATATTCACCACACCTTTAAACGATTTATGGAATTCCGTATCTCACTGTGGATCGTGTGATATATGTTTTTATCCATTATTAGTTTACATAATAAACTGACATCAGTTGAAGGTTTTGTCTTAATTTGGGCACACTCTCAGAAATGTACACCTGTAAGACTTGTATCTCACAGTTTCTATTCCGTTTAGAGTTGTGTGTGCACTAATACAGAATATCAGATATGTACAAAACTGTTCACTGCTTACTACTTTTTTGTTTCGCAACTGATTTTTGTTTGTAATCAAAATTACCCTGAATTCTCGCATATTTTCCGAGAATCCCCGCTATACACTGAAATGTACACATATTTGAATGATGAAACATAGTGTTATGTCTAGAGCTTGTATTCTTTCTATACCGCGTACAACTTGAGCACTCAAACTCTAAAACCCTCCAAGTCGCAAGTTAGAAGGCAGAAGACCAGTGGGGAGGAATCTTATTCTAAACAGTGTCAAATGTGGTATAAAACACTTAGGTATTTATAGTTTTTAGTAAAAGCGAAATCATTATTACAGTCACTCAATCCTCATGCAGTGGCTTTTAGCATTTGTCTAATCTGGAAGCTACACGTCGAGATTGTGGAGTGTTCTTCCGAAAGATGGTTGGATGAAATGCTTTCAGCCCTTCCAGAGCTTCCTTGAGTTCATCGGGGGCCGTCCTCTTCAAAGTTTCTTTTTTGTGAATTTCTGCTTATGTCCACTTAAAACTTGGTTACCGCATTCCTCTTGTGGTTCTTCTTGAAGGCTGTACTGTTCTGCCTTTTCGTCTTTTATATCTGCTTTTGTTCTCCTTAGGGCTTTTTCGAGATGAATCCACGAGCATCGGAAACGGAAGTCGGCTTTATGTAATCATTGTTCTACCATTCCTTGGAATTTGATTGACATATCTTATACAATTCTTGACACTTCTCCGGACTCTAAATACAGTACTTTTCCAATCCGACGTTCAATAATACCTGGTTCCCATTTTCTGTTACCTTGATAAGACTTGATAAGTACTCTTTCGCCCACCTGGAAGCTGCGAGTAGCCATCCGATATTCGTTTGTAGGTCTACTTACCTTACCTCCGCTTCTTGTTTTATATGGGAACCAATTAATCTCGAGAGGGCATCTGCTTATCCGAAATCCTTTATCGATTGATATTTTATCTTGAAATCATAGCCCAGCAGTGTAGTTTTCCATCGTTGTACACGATTTGCTGTATAAACACAGATTCCCTTCTTAGATCCAAAAACTGTAAGTAGCAGTTTGTGGTCTGTTAATAACATAAACCGTCTGCCGAATAGCATCTTGTGAAACTTCTTCACAGCAAAGATAATGGAGAGAGCTTCCTTCTCTATCTAACTATAGTTAATTTTGGTCGTTGTCAGTGATCGTTCAGCGTGGGCAATAGCTTTCTCAAAATTGGGAGGGCTGAACCATAGTTTTTTATGTAGAATGTTTGACGATAGGAGCTGTTTTAGTTTTAGGAATGTTTCTTGACCAGATCCTTTCAGTATTCTTTGTTAGTAAATAATTCAGCAGGGCAAGCAGACGATGGAGATCAGGAAGAAATAGTATTTAAAGCTTACGAGTAATCTACTTCATGGAAAGGTAAAATGTAGATACTTAATACCTCTTCTTTTAATTATTTGTTACATATTAATGTTCGCCGCTTGTTTCACTGACCACTTTCTCAAGCACCTCATCAGTGACCACTATGTTATAAATGTTTAAAACTAACATCAGTTGAAATAGTTTGTGATTTATTTTTGTGTATTATTACTACTGAATAGAATTCTATAAGTCTTTGTTGGTACATGAGTTGTTTGAGTGGATATATATCGTTTATTACATTTAAAAGTTGAACTAACTGGTAATATAATGCATTGGAGCCGTTCCAACCGATTCTGAACTATGTCACCCAGTCTCCAACCGTTGGTTACGGTAATCACACCACCCTAATCATAGAGTCTGAACCTATGAACATGGCTAAGTCCAGTAGTCATTGACTTCGTGAACTGATTCCACTTTTCGGTTTGTCGGCTCCTAACTTTTTTCCAAACCATATCATTTAAGATACAACCATATGTATATCTTTAGATACGATTGCTTTAGTTTTTTCACTATTCCGTTTATGTCAAGAATCTGATAGTAAATACAGAAAGAAGTTGAGTTTTGTATGGATTTATTATCATTTTCGTAATGTGTTAGTTACTTTTAAGATTGAATTGGTTTCATTTCAACAAATAGCCATAAATGTACTTTACAGCATTCATTATCTAATTAAGGTAATTAAGGTCAAATTATTTGCAATGACATGGTGCATTGATACTGGTAAATCCAAGGAATTTAACTTAGTAAAGCGCGATTAAATGTGATAATTGTTGTTTGTTTGTTCTTTTGTAAAGACATTTTACAATATAAATGTACATATTTCCCTAAATCGCCACTTTAATTATACATTTCAGCTGTGTTGGTGATGATGATAATGATGATGACTAGGTAGATAGATAAGTTGATTTTGAAAAAGTGCATGGCACACAACTCATTTCCAACACTAATATATATATATATATATATATATATATATATATATATGATTAGATAGAATGAATGTATTTTATTAATTTTATTAACTAGTTTTAATGTCATTTAAATGATAGAAAATGTGTACTTTAATATTGATATATTCTACAGTTCAATTGCAAAGACCATTTTCTAATATATTTAGAAATTTATTACTCATTTCATGTTCTAATTACTAAGTTAAAGCAATAAAGTTCTGTGCGCATTCACATATCAATGTATATATATGCATAGGGTCAAGGTGGACACTTTCAAACTAGCGCACACAAATACCTAAATAGAAGCAGATTTTAAAGAAGAGTTATATACTTGAAAAAAAGGAGAATTAATTACATTAGGTATGTATGTAGCATGTGTAACTAACTAATTATATCGATTGCATGTGAGATCATTAAATTTCTCCATAAATTTATGTAATGCATATTCTACTTTCTGTTCATCTTATAAGTAGTAATATTAACCATTATAATAATATTACTACACACTGCTTTATTGTCAAGCTATTTTGACAGTCATCATTATTGTCGATTATGATATGTGTGTGTATGAATATGTTTGTACATTACATAAAGCTGCTTATCATTCAAATGCTTTATGATTTGTGACAATTACTCAAGTTGTACCGAAGATCACAGTGTTGGCAGTAATAATAATTGATAATTCCATCACTTAAAATTAACAACGATATAATTAAAACTGATAAACTCCAACGGTTATATATTTGTACTGAATGTTGCACAATGCAATTACTAGACTATGCTGATTTCTTTCTCGCATATTCGGGATAATATTTGAATAAATTTTATCAATTAATGTCATGCCTCATTTCAACCAGCTTTCCACTCAAATATATAAAAAAATCTTCGATGCCAATTAGAGATATACATATACGACAGCTGGTTTGACTTGATTCACAAAGATGTTAAAAACGGTTCGTTATATTTGATGAAAACCTTGATTCATTTCATAGTTCTGTCGAGATAAATTGATAGCTCTAATACTATTATTCATCAAAACATATCGTATTCTTTTCTCTAATTCAGTTCAACAAGAATTTATTCTCTCTATTTCAGAGTACGAGATAAACTTACCCTGGATAAGCTTGCTTCATATCAATAATATCTACAATTAGTCTAAAAATAGTTTCATCTATCAGACTTGCACACAAATATAACACAGTTTGTGTAGTAATATTTAAAAGATTTTTATCAAATAACGCTGTTAAAGAATCAACAACTGTAGTTCATAAATGGTATTTAATTTCAGATGTGTTTCACCCAATCTTCACATGTCCTTTTGAGGTTTAAGGGTTAACGTTTATCCAAAATATTTCTAGTCAATGTGTTCGTGCAGCTACATCACTGAAGAATAATGATAGGAATAAGTTGAAATACTGAATTTATTATACAATACAAACTTTTAAACACAAATTATATCATATACTAAAACATGTTCATTGCACGTTGGTTCAATCATAAATGTGAATTAACAAATATTCTGTCATCGTAATAAGACCTTAACAGTGAAAAGTGAACATTGTAGTGGTGCCTACTTGAACTGATGAATACGTATTTTGCGCGAAAGAAAATCAGCTTTTAAACTTTGGAAGTTGTGGAAAGAACATTTTTCAAATATAGTGATGTAAACTGTCATAAACAATGAATTATCAAACTATTTGGTAAACCGAATGTTTTTCTAAATCTAGGAACTAAATATGATAATAGATTTATATAATTGACCCGGTTCTAAAGAAAGGCTTGGTTGCCTGACTGGTGACGTCTCTGACTTGTACTAAGGTACACATTTGAGCTTATAACCAAGCACCAGTCTCTGGAAATTTTTAGATAATTCACGTTGATTAGTTATAACGGACATGAGCATAAATTTTTGGCTTCTAACTCACCGACTTTGCCTATTGGATTTAATTATACATAAGCGTATCAATGAGCTTTGTGAATTATGTACGCAACATAATTAGGCCATCAGTAACAATCAAAGCAATAATATATACATAAGACATACAATGATTAAAGGTAAATGTTTATTGATGATTGTATGACGTTTTTCGAAATACATATACACATACCTGTTTCGAAGTTGAAACAAATTGACCATTCAGCATTGTAGCTAGTTAGTTAATCGCGCACAACATATTTAATAAGTTATCTCTGTTTGCATGTCAGATACTGTATATACTTAATTATTTTTGTTATATATTTACAAAATCCATGTCAGTAATTGGCGTTAATTATTTATCAATTGCCATATTGTTCTAAATTATGCTTGCTGCTTAGATTTTGCATCTAGGCACAACTTGTTTTTTCACTCATTCTTTATTGTTGAAAACTTTTTACAGCTTGGGCAAATACAGTGTATGGGAAGGCAATCCATACTGTGAGCCACATTATCTTGTATTGTTCAAAGCGTTTGGTAAGTTGAATAATTATTCTCTATTTCTACTAGATTTTTCAAGTCTTTAATTGATTAAAATGTATGTGCGTGTGTTTATTTGAATAAAGTTATCAATACCAATAATGTTGTAGTGGCATCCTTCCTTACTTGTGGGTTCATCAACCCTGTAGTTTGATGAGTTCATTTTCGAATTTTGATATAAGTTACATTGTAACACTATTTAATCAAGTTGAAATTGTTCTAATTATTTTCAAAATGGTTTGTATTATGAAGTGAACGCTAAGATATGTGAAATAACAATCTATATAACTAGTGATGAGACTGTTTCATAAACCCTCTATGGCAATGATGTGATATCTGTTACCCTAAAATATACATGATGTTTTAATTATTCCACTTGCTCGATGAGTTTGCTTTTTAAACATTACTTATAATAACTATTTGCTTACAACAGTTATGACTATTAGAGTATATATTCAGCCAATAATACTGGACTTTAAAACGATATCATCTGTCATTTTTGCATCCGTTTGTTCTTCACATAATTAACAGCCATTTCAGTATCAGTATTCAATTCAAACAATTTATGAATCATGTCTTTTTAAGTAATGTTTCCTAAAGGTTCCCTCTTCATTTTGTGTCAACCTGTTTTTATCTGTAGATTGACGTTCATTCCTTAATCGTTTATAAAACATATAAATTATATCAATTAAAGTGTGCTGTTGCGCTTTAATAGTAGATTTAGATTTTGTTTGAGGTCATGGTAGCCGAGATGTCGGATACTATTATTAGTTGTCGTCAACCACTTCTCTCAATGTCAATTACTGATGAAGGCTATGTTTTAAAAATATAGACAAAATGATGGTAGACTTCTACGTTATGCATATGCATCAGCTGTACGTCGTCTCTACCCACAGTTTATCTGCATTGTCACGGTAACCGATCCACTGTTACGCTTCTCTTCCTTTCTTTCCTTGTTTTCAAAGAGTATTTAAACTTTTGTTTTTTTTCTGATCATATATTTATTTAATTATAATAACACATTCATTGTTCTTCTCAGTCAAATTTTCATTTATAATTTATGGTTAATGTAACTAGCCCCATTATTTTGACGTAATTTGCGAAAACGTTTGACTCCTTACCTACGTAAGCATCCAGATACTTTTGTCTTCTAATGCCATCTTTAACTATTATTATTATTATTATTATTATTATCACTGCTATTCTGGTTAATATGTTTTTTGACAGTTACTACTATTTTCATCCGGTGTTCATCTTGTTATGCTAACGAGGTATGGCAACTTGGACCGATGCATATATGTGCCTGGTCCTACGTTGCAACCGACTGACTATTTTCATCATTTTGCCCATCCTGGTCTCTCACTTTATCCGTTCACTAATAAATTAGACCTGTATGAATAGAAAAAGTATTCATAATTATTTTTTATCAGTTAATTAATTTTTCATAGTTGAAAGCGTGAGTCAATT